>NW_026991391.1:0-49893 GCF_036370855.1 Dromaius novaehollandiae | reverse complement strand
AAAGTCTGGCATAATAGACTCTTGCCCCCCACAGAACACCTGTTAATTAGTTAAGAGGAGATGTTACTGTTGGAAGTAAAAATGATATTTGCCATTATGGTGAATCTTGCATTTCTTCAATAAACTGGTCCATAGATTCAGGCCATAAATTGGTTTTTTTTGTTTTTTTTTTTTTCTTCTTCCCCTTGGGTTTAGGATGAAATATCTTTGGATATAAAGCAATTACAAACAGTTATAGTAATACTGCTTCACGATTGCAGATGATTTCAGGTGTTTAGGAAGTATATTCTCTTCCCCATTCTTGGAAGAATGTGATGATATAGAAATATCTTTATGAAGGTGTCACAGGAAAACCTGGTCTCCAAATGCATGGGTGCATTTGCATGGGAGGAGAGGGAGCTGGGGGCAGAAGGGTTCAGTCAGATATCCTTCTATTGTTTTGTTTTTCCAGAAAAAATTGACATATTTCTGTTATCTTTTTTTAAGATTGCGTGTGTGTGTGTGAGACTACTAAGCAATTTGAATATAAATTCTTTAGATCTGAGAGAGTTGGAATAATAATGGGGGGGATTCTTCTCTCACATCTTACACGTTACTTCAGAGGAGTTATTTGCAATTTGTACTGCTGTAAATGAGGGAGAGGCTCTTGGGGGGGGGGGAGGAGAAAGCTGTTTCTTCAGAGTAATGTTTAAATGGGAAAAAATCCTTTCATGTTCTCTCCTGGTGCAGATTTCTTTTCACTTTTTTGAACTTTGTTAAATGCGAAACTTTCTTTCATAAGCCAAAAAGAAAAGGGGGGGGGGGGGGGAATGAATCCAAGCAGAGACTAATCTAGAACAGCTAATAGACTGAGCCCTGGCATTAGTGTATAGATTCCTGTTTCTTCTCTAACCATTCTCCTATCTCTGTTTATTCCATGCTAAGCAGATGGCCCAGAAATTAGCCAAAGGCAGGAAGAAGGTGCAGTACAACCTCCATCAGTTTGATGTTATGCCTGTTCTTTTGGGGTTTTTTGTTTTGATTTTTTTTTTTGCCTTTTTATTTTGTGCTTTTATTTTCTGCATCCAGCAATTTTTGTTTAGGTTTATTTCTGAGCCACCATACCAGTTGACGTTTCTTGGAAATCAGTTGCCTAGTTGGCCATTTTTGTTGCTTATCATTAGCCATTTCATGTTAGAAATAGGTTAAAGATTGGATTTATCAAAGGGTATAGTCAGTACCCAAAATACATACCAAAGAAATAGGACTAATGTGGCAAAGGTTTTCTATAAACCATTAGATTAAAAAACAAGTGCCTTTTTATTCCTCTCTGAAGTGTTTTGCTTGATTCACAGATGCGTCAAATTGCTGGATGCAAAAAAGGGAAAAAATATACGCGCACAATTATATGCTGACTGACTCATATTTTAGTAATACAAATATGGAGTTCTTAAAGAGTTATTGGATTTTTTAAAAGGCACTTAAAATTGCAAGCATTTACTTTTTGTTTACAAAGGTACAGCTTCTGGAGTGAATTAGTGCTTTAAATACTATTTTGTCTGACTGTGAAACCCCAGAACTGCACTATAAGTTCTTTAAAACTACACCTGTGGCACATGTTTTTCCATTACTCTGAGCAGTCACTGTTGTTAGCCCATACAGAAGTTCTCCAGGCAAGAGATGCCTTTAGTCCTATAAATGGCCTTCTTTAAGGCAGGTATCACGTGGGGGAGACTCAGTTTGATTTTCATGGAATGTTTATACAGTTCATGTTGCAGTAGTGTATAACTATTGGATCAAGAAGGTGGTCAAGGGTGGCTTTTATGAGATTAAAAATTTTACAAATGACATCTAGCTCACTTTCATATCTAATGCAGGGATTCCACATCTTTGTGTTTATCTTTAACTTCTGAAATCTAATACTCTGTTCTGCATTGCTGTTCTGGTGACTGTCTTAGTGTGCCCTTGTTTGTGATCTAATATCATTATTAAGGATGTTACCTAATGTTGTTGACTCTATTCCATTTATCTGTAGGCTCCAGAAGGTGAATCTCAACCCATGACCGAAGTGGACCTCTTCATTTCTACACAGAGAATAAAAGTATTGAATGCAGACATGCAGGTATAGACAAAGAAGCACCTTTGCCAGGTCAGGGCTTGTCAGTATTATAATAATAGTCCATTGAAATAGATCATCTATCTATAATCTAATCTAATCTATCTATCTAATAGACCATCTACCTGCCAAAATTTGAATGACTTAGCTCCCCTGAAGTAACATCAGTCCTGACTCTTATATTTCCCTCCAAGATTTCCTAGTCAGAAATCCATGCTTGAGAATCATGTCATGCATGCCTGATGTGTCTGACTCTAGAAAATGATAGCATTGGCAGGTATGCTAATCTCAATCAGCCCACTTCTGATAAGAAGCTTTGTTCACGTTATCCAACATTCTAGGTAGTCTAGTACCATAATATGACAAGTATCAATCATCCCCGGACTAGCCTAAAGCAATTGGTTGTGATAACTAACTTGAAGTCCTTACTCCTCTCTATGTTGTGTGTGTTCAGGCCAAGATACCTAAGTCTGTGTTCTTTTCCACAGTAAATATAACCTTAATTTTCAAAATGTGCTTTTTTTGTTTTGTTTATTGAAAGTGAGACTGTAGTTTCCTCTTGACACCTTGTTTCATACAGACTTCTTTCCTTTTTATAGACACTTAATAAAGGTCTCAAACTCCCATTGATATGTTCATAAAATGCCAGAAGTGCAATAAGAACTTGCTTAAAACAGCTGCTGGTACTGTTTTTTCTATCCTTCAGGAAACTATGATGGATCATCCTCTGAGGACTATTTCTTACATTGCGGATATAGGGAATATAGTTGTTCTGATGGCTCGTAGACGAATGCCGCGATCAAATTCCCAGGACAATGTGGAAGCATCTCACCCCTCCCAAGATGGAAAAAGGCAATACAAAATGATTTGTCACGTCTTTGAGTCTGAGGATGTAAGGAATTTTACTATCTTGTGATTTTTCTTGGAGGTAAAATGTGAGCTCATCTTGACAGGCTTGAAGTCTATCACCAGTGGTCCTGGTTGGTTTGTTTGTTAATTGCATAAAAATATTTTGTCTAAGTAGAGGAACTTGCCTTCTGTTTGCATGTTGGGACGTGGTGTTTTACTTGCAAAGTTAGTATTTATAGAAGAACTTCCTATTTTTACGTGAATTTAATACTTACTAGTGACAGTGAGGGGCAGGTTCTAAAAGAACATTGTTGCCACAGCTTACATATACCAGCTCAGGATCTGGCTGTGAGAGTGAACATCCATCAAAGCAGCTTATTTCCATAGGGAGCTTGCATTCCTTACAGTTGCTACAAGGATCACAGATACATGCCTTAAAGGGGTGTTTTGGCTTTTTTGTCTGAGTTTCCTTTTGATATGAGGCTGGAGTTCAGGAGTTGATGAAATCATTTCAAAAAAAAAAAAATCCTATAAAAGAGACATGTCCTGTGAAGAGACATGTCTGAGTGAATACATATGAGGTAGAAGATGCCACAGGGGGAAAAGTGCTCAGTTCATGTGGTTTAAATCAAATCAGGATCAAAGCGGTCATCTTCCTCTTTAGTGTTATCAGTTTGGGGCACGTGCCCTCTCAGACAGTTGTGGGTGTCCCATTCACACCCACTGTTATGCTCGCATCCCTATTTATCAGCTGTCCTTATCCAGGCCATGTTGCCAAGTGTTGGTGTGCAAGCTTCCACAGAGGGCTTACTGAGTTGTCTGTTATCAAACCTGATGTCCTGTCCTCACTAATTAAAACCCAAACATTTGGGAAATAAATATCAATGCACCTAACTTGCTGGTTTTATGTAGTGTGTGTGTGTTTTCTTTTTTGTTTTTTGTTTGTTTTTTTTTAACTAAACTAAATAATCGGAGGGGAAATACACAAATACCTCAAATTGAAGTTGGTAGATATATAGCTGTCAGTCTCATAATCAGGTTAGCCCCAAATAATATGATGTCACATGGTGCTATCTAATTGGGAAGACAGCAAATCTCATTTAGTGCTCAGCCCTCCAAATAAGAGAGTATTATATGTCTCCATGGCAATCACTGTATTTATGCCAGTCAGGTGGCTTATACAGAGTGAGAGGAACCACTCCCATGTGAAAATTAATGTTCAGACTACAGCGATGATGCCAGTTGAGGTATCCTGCCCAAATTACAGATGGTGAGGTAATAGCCTATTTCTGCTTCTTGTGCCTTGCACCTCACCTAGGCTTCAGAAAGACTTTTCAGTATAATTCAGAGTATATTAAACTAATTAAAAAATTAAGTGAAAATATTATTTTCTCATTAGTGCCTTAAATGCCTTCTGCTCCACAGAATACATTTGTAAGGGCTTTCAGATGCAAAGGTTTCCTTTAAGAAGTGGCTGATTTTATATATTTGGGAACCTATTCTGAAGGCACTGTGTTCATATCAAATCTGTGGTTGCAGATACATATGCAACCCACTGCTGGGATTCTCAGTGCTCTTGCTTTACTTTTTAGAGGTAGTCCTCTACCAAACTAAATTTGATGGAGAACCTAAAAAATTGATTTTTATGTAAAAGAGCATATAAGCCACATTTCTTGTAATGCCCTTCATGAAATTGGTGTGCAAATAGAAAGACTAGCCTATGTTTTTGGGGCTTAATATCACTAGATGTGCTGCCTGGTTTGAGGCTGTTGCTTCTGTATTTCAAATCACAGATTTTGTATGTTACTGGACTCTCTCTCATTGGCCAATTGAAAAAGGCAAAGATCAAATTGTCAGATGCTAGAGGCAATGGTTTATTTTCTTTCAGAATATGATAGCCTGACTATCATTTAGCCTTCCTGGATCTATTTCTCAGCATTTTCTTGGCTATTCAAAACCTGTGCTTCCATTATAGGATTGTCATTACCTTCTGTGGTTTGGTCAGATGATTTCATATTTGTGTCAGATGTGATCCTTCCTGTACCAGTAAATATTGGCCTGGAAAGTACATCATGTCCATAGGTCCAAAAAAAGCATTGATTGCTCAGTAGTCTGAAAATATCCTGAAAAATTTCAGGAGATCAGCTTTCCTCAGTCATAGAGCAGTTCAAAATAGCTTACAAAACATTCTAAAAAATCTGAATGAGTAAGAAAAATACAATATTTTTGTTCTAACTCTTTCCAAATTATATCTGTTAGCAGCAAAGAGATTTCCACTCTAAAGAGCTTGTAACTCCAATGGAGTAATAGACCCTCTTATATATAAATCTTACATATTTTACTGTTATCTCTTCTTCTGGGACAGATGAGTATCTAGAAAAATTTATCCAGTACCTGACTGTGATGCATCTTAAGCCCTCAAATGGGTAATGGCCAAAATGTGTCCCTGCTTGGAACTATCCTCATCTAAAAAAACCACAACACCAGATTTTCCAATTGTGGTTGGGGCTGGATCTTTAAAACAGCTCAGCTCCCAGAATAGGGCCAAATGCTGGGTGTCTGAATGGCAGTTGATCTCTTGGAAGTCATTCTCAATGTATGCACCTGAATGTACAAGTCCATATTTATTTCCTCTTGCAGATCGCTTACTGAGCTATTGAGTTGTAGTGCTCTCATCTTCTTGACATCTTGTTCTTGCCATCAAATTGTTTTGATTTGAACGTTGGCAAAATAATGCTAGTCCAGACTCTGTGTGTGCTGTTGCCTTTTCAGTGCCAGAAATCATGCTGTTGTCATCAACAGATTTAGAGCTAGCTTGAGTAGTTTTAAGATGCAACCAGTTTTTATTTCAGGATTGTGAATCTTTTCCTTACTGGGGCCTGAATTGGACTCAAAAAATACAGTTGGCAAGCTGCATGTAAAAACACACCTTAGCAGTGTTCCTGCATCCCCAGCACACCCCCACGCAGTAGGCTATGGAGTCCTCCCATCCTCTTTCCTTCCCCTTCCCCCTGAACCAGCACTACCCACCAGAGAGCAGTTTCATTCCACGCTGTGACCAGTACCCCTACACTCCACAGTGCTTCCTATACCCAACACTCTGGTTATACACAGCACTGCTCCACGCCCAGTTTTCTGAACTGCTCCTATGTGCTCTGCGCTCATGCTGTGTTGCTTTCCACTTGCATCCAGTATGTGCATCATTCTAACTTTACCTTGCTCACCACCTTAAAACAAAGAATTCCAATAGTCTGCTATTTCCAGCTGCTTCCTTGCATAGCACAGAACTTTCCCTTTACCTGCCTATGTCCTCTACCCCGCCCCAATCTCTACCAACAGTAGCAGGTGGTAGGAGCCAGAACAGCTCACAGGGAGTAATGCAGAATAGCGAGTGAAAGCTATGGAGCATCCATAGAGCGTAGAGCGGCCAAGAAGAAGCTGCAGGTATAGGAGAGAGCTGTGTAGAATAGGTAGAACGGGCTGGAAGCCCAATGAAATTTATTCATGAAATACAACAAAGACAAGTGCCAAGTCCTGCACCTGGGAAGGAAGAACCCCTGGCATCAGTACAGGCTGGGGAGCAGCAGCTCTGCCAAAAAAAGACCTGGGGGTCTTGGTAGACAGCAAGCTGAACATGAGCCAGCAGCGTGCCCTGGCAGTGATGAAGGCTAACAGCATCCTGGGCTGGATTAACAGGAGTGCAACCGGTAGACCAAGGGAAGTGATTCTCCCCCTCTACTCAGCACTCATTAGACCACATCTAGAATATCGGGTCCAGTTTTGTGCCCCCAAATGCAAGAAAAGCATTGATAAACTGGGGTGAGTTCAGTGGAGGGCCACCAAGCTGGTCAGGGGGCTGGAGCACTTGCCCTACGAGGAGAGGCTGAGGGAATGGGGCTTGTTCAGCCTGGAGAAGAGAAGGCTTCAGGGGGACCTAATAGCAGCCTTCCAATGCCTATGAGGAGATCATCAAGAAGATGGGGCCAGGCTCTTCACAGTGGTACGTGGTGGGAGGACGAGAGGCAATGGGCACAAGTTGAAATGAGAGAGGTTCTGACTGGATACAAGGAAAAACTTTTACCATGAGGACAGTCAAGGAGTGGAACAGGTTACCCAGAGATGTTGTGTAGTCTCTGTCCTTGAAGGTTTTCAATATCTGACTAAATAAAGCCCTAAATAACTTTGTCTGAACTCATAGCTGACCCTACTTTGAGCATTGTGGACCATTTCCAGTCACGTTAAGGGCTGGATCCACTCAATGGGCCAGTAGTTCCCACCCTTTCCTCACTTCATCTGATAGTAACTGCAAACACCACTGTGATAATTTTAAAAGAAAGGAGAGGGGAAGAGGAGGAAATATCTTAGAATCACAGAATACTTGAGGTTGGAAGGGACTGTTGGAGGTCATCTAGTCCACTCCCCCCTTCCCCCGCTCAAAGCAGGGTCAACTAGAGCAGGTTGCTCAGGACCTCATCCAGTTGGGTTTGGAATATCTCCAAGGATGGAGAGTCCACAACCTCTCTGGGCAACCTGTTTCAGTGTTCAACCAGGATGCTGTTGGCCTTTTTTAAAGGCCTTTTTATATCTTTTTTCATGCTGTTATGTGTATTTTAGAGCATGTTTTTATTTTTTACTGGTGGCTTGTCAATGTAATATTGCTTCTGCCAGAAGTGAAAGCTATCTGGGATCTGCATGTATTGGAAGAAGTGCAGGTGAGAGCTGAAGTTCTCCCTCTGCAGTCTCAATTTCAAGCAATGCAATGGGTATACCTTTATGTTAGCAGTTGTTACCTCTGAAAGGAAGGCTTTACTTGTGTTTCTTTTTTATAGTTGGTTGTTGAGCTGGGTTCACTGCATGGGTGACTGCGTTGACATTTCTCTGTTGTGTTTTTTTAATTATTACTTTAGGTTCAAATATTTTTTTAATTGATTGCAGCAGCTTAACTTGTAGGCAGGAACCATTTTGCAGCATGATTACAACAGAAAGAGTCAGTGAATGAGACCATCAGAATGTTTGATGTTTTCTTCTTTGGACATTGCTACAGGCACAGCTGATTGCACAGTCCATAGGTCAAGCATTTAGCGTGGCGTACCAGGAATTTCTGAGGGCAAATGGAATCAATCCAGAAGACCTAAGCCAGAAGGAATATAGTGACTTGCTCAATACCCAGGACATGTACAATGATGACCTGATTCATTTTTCCAAATCTGAAAACTGCAAAGATGTACGTCTCATTTTTTTTCCATAACACCATTAAGCTCATCTTATCCCAAGTTCAGGCCTGTAGTGGCAACAATTAGAAAGCTATTAGTGCTTCCTATAAATGACCTCACTGAGGTCATTTATATCCTCCCCAGTAGGATATCCTGTGGGCAATTCTGTTTTAAGAGCAAACAGTGAACCCTAAATTTATCAGTAGTGAAATGATTTACCATCTTTTTTTACCACACAATTTTCACATTTGAGACATTGCGTGTCAGTGAAGTGTATTTAAAAAAAACTTGTTAATACAGTAGACATTATAAAATTTTTGGAGGCGTTAGGGTTGATAAGAGAGGTTGACCCCAGATTTTAAAAGACTATATATTTGCTGTTTGTTTTTATTAATAAAGATGAACTAGTGTATCACTACAACACACAGGTAATTGTTTCCCAAAACACAGTCACAAGCACTTTAAATCCCTCCCTGACTTAGTTCTGCCCACCAAAGCCCATCATGCCAGAGTCTATTCTACCCCAGCTCCCTCCACCCATATGCACAGATGAGTTCTGTTTGGGGTAGATTTTTGCATTAAAAAAAATCTCTAGTTTTAATGTTATTTCATGGCTGAATTAATTTAAAATGTGTTAAACTGTATACCCTATTGTGTTTTACCTTTGAATAAGAAAGGCATTTTGCAAATGAGAAGTGTGTGTTTGTTTATATGTAAACATATGGGGGGGGGCCCTCATCAGTTCCATAGATGAGAAAAAGCTTTTGTTTGAAACTCTCTTTCTTATGATTCAGGTTTACATTGAAAAGCAAAAGGGAGAAATTCTAGGTGTAGTGATTGTGGAATCTGGCTGGGGATCCATTTTGCCTACAGTTATCATAGCCAACATGATGCATGGAGGACCAGCAGAGAAGTCTGGGAAACTAAACATAGGGGACCAGATCATGTCAATTAATGGGACCAGTTTGGTTGGCTTACCACTCTCAACATGCCAGAGCATTATAAAGGTACAGAGAATATTCCTGGATGTTACATGTTTTAAAACCTTTATTGGATTAGTGGGAGAGCAAAAAGTATAGAACTATTTGTTTGTTTGTTAACTCTGAACTTGTGCATTTTATAGCAGTTTCCTTTTGATGGCCTTAAATTAGAGGGCAAATTCTGTTTTATCTATTTTCTGAGCCCTAACAAGGGGGCTATGCATTTAGCTGCTTAGACCAGGGCACAGTGCAGGACTTCAGGCCCCAAGGGAATATTTGAATCCAAAAGGAAGATGCCTGTTATGATCTGGAGGCACCTAAAACTTCACATGACAGTCTGAGACATAGGTACCTAAAAATCTGTCTTGGTGCCATTTTAGCCATTTAAATGCTTCCTATGTTCTGGTTCCTAGAGAACTGAGTCATTTTTTAAAGAGCTTGTTTTTTGAAAACAGTTTTTAACATTTTTTTTTAATTTTGAATTTAAAAGAAAAATTAAGCATATTTATTCTCTGTAGAAACAACTTGAGTGTATTTGAAAGTGTAATATTTCTCTGAACTTGGCTAAATGGTGGGATATTTTAATTGGAAGAACTTTCTTCTAATTGACATGAGTGCATGTAAATGCAAAAAGCAGGTGAGTCAGCTGGAAATGAAGAGTCTCTGGGGTAGCTGCAACATACAAGAGAATGGGTATTTAAACATCAAAGTTTCAGGACGGGGAAAGATGCACCCCTTGAGAATGTGGGAGATTCAGCTAAATTGTGTTCTGGGTTACCTATTGAAATAGTCAATCACCACAGAACTGCTGCATATTGTAGCACGTAGACCTGTAATGTAATGCTGTATCTGACTGTATAGAAAGCCTTCTGTGTCCCTGTTAAGTAGTGGTGTTCTGCAGTAAAAAAAAAAAATGTTTAGTAATTCACAAAATAAGTATGTCTTTGTTGTCCATGGATTCATTTCTTAATGCTTGAATGAAAAAAATTTCTATAAAGACTTGATATTCTGGTTTCTGAAAATGTAAACATTGTGCACTGACAAGTAATAGATACTTAAGTCTCTGAGCCCAACTGTTTTGGATTCAGTGACTTCAAATGATACCCCATGAATGCAGTATATTAAAACCTTGATAAAAGCATTCTTTTTTTTTTTCCCCTGAAGGAGAAAAATACCATCTTATTAAATATCTCTGTGCCAATTTCAGTGGAACAAAGCTCAACACTTTGAATCCAAGCCCTTCATGTTATCTGCTTTGTCATACTTGTTTTCTATCCCATACCAGTTTTATTTCTAAAACTATAATGTATGCTTTTCTCATACCAATGGACTTTTGCTGTGAAGTGTTAAGAATCTTCTGTATTTTCTCAAAACAAAAACAATTAAAAAGGCCAACTTTGCTGTCTCATGCCTTTAGAGGCCTTTTGTTCATTGATAAATGAGGCTGTTGCCATAGGAACTGCTAGCCATTTATCTTTCTGTTAAGAAGGTAGTCCATGCATTTGCAGGTCTTTATAGCCATGTATCTGGAGCTGTTTATGTAACATTTTTGGATAACACACAAATGAACCCCCAAATGAAACAGTCACCTAAGCATACATTTAAATGTTGCAGAAATATCTTTGATTTGATTTATCTTTTGATTGCAATTTTTTTTTAGCATGCTATAAGGACTCCTATGAAAAGATAAGCATTTTATATAGATGAGGAGTATATCTTGCAAGTATTTCACATAATCTTATTTTTAAATTAGAGATGTAAACCTTGCTGCTAATTGACTATAAACCAATTACAAACTGACAGATCTAGGAAGAAACTTTCCATGTGTGATGGTTATTCCCTAATTGTATTATGCTACTTATGTCTTTTTCAGAAGCATCTGGTTCTAACTACTATCAGAAACAGATTCAGAGACTGTGTGACTGTCATGTCCAGGCAGTTAGAGATATTGACTGTTCATCCCAGCAGAATGTCAGTCTCAAGTCTAGAGTTAGGCTCAACAAAATCAGCAGCGGTAAACTGCATGTGGAGATGTCAGTATAGTACTTAGCTGTAATAGGAATTATTTTTCTGAATGAAATCCTAATCTTGTTGAAGTCAGTGTCAGGCAATCCATTGATTTCAATGGGACCCATATTTCACTTTGTGCATATGAAGGAAATTCAAAGGCAGGCATCGGAATTGATAAATGTTAACATGAGGGAAGCTTTAAGCTACGGTACTCTTTACATAGCATCTCTTTCCTGTATGAGTTCTGCTTATTGAAGGCTAATCACATGTGCGAATGCAACATTTAAGAGTAACGTGTGTTCAATTCTGTATGTTGTATAGAAAAAAATAATCTAACATTGGAGTTGGATTTATCTACGAGAAAGAACTCTGAACACTTGAAATTGTGTAATGGTCAGACTCTGCAGTCATTTCCACTTTTATGATTGTGTTTTCCTTCTTCATTTTGTTCTGGTAGCAAAGATTTCATGGTGGATATGATAATATCCAGTTTAGAAGAGAGGGGGAATGTAAACATGAGTATTGCTTATACAAGCATTAGATGAGTAGGACTTGACATTTGCATTACAGAATTGAACATACCCCATCAGAAAAGCCACTTATTTGTAATTATCTTAACTGCATATTTAAAATTTAATTTCCCAGCCAGAATGTTTGGCAGTTTTTTGGTCAACTGCATAGACCTGCTTCTTTTTCTTTCCTTTGCTTCCTTTAGAAGAACAATTTGTGTTCTCAGATGAAGAAATTGCCAGCAGGAAGCTAGATTTCTTAAAATGACTCCATCAACTTCTAGACAAGGACTGGGCATCCTGTTGCTTGTGTCTGGTATTCAGAAATCCTGTTCCATAACGATGCATTCAAAGAACTGCTTATTCAGGGCTATTCCCATATTAACATTCTAACTATTGTTTTTTATAGTGCTCACATTAAATTGTTTCACCTCATTTTTGTCAGCATTTTTCATGGTGATGGCATTTTTTTGCAGGGTTTGAAAAACCAAGCCCAAGTTAAACTGAACATAGTTAGATGTCCTCCAGTAACCACAGTCTTGATCAGGAGACCTGACCTCAGATACCAGTTGGGCTTCAGTGTACAGAATGGGATTGTAAGTACCTTCCAGACCTTCTGATGATGCTTTCACATATGTGGAAGTTTGCATATGTGGAGAATTGCATTTTTTTCCTCACTGCAGTAGGGGCTCAGTACACATGTTAAGGCTAAGATATAAAAGCTGAACTGGTCAGTTATTCTTCTTTGACTTTTTTCCCAGTCAAAGGTAAGAAAATAAATTTTATTTCATAACTTTAGAGTCAATCAGAGGAATAAAAAGGCTGTTTTAGGTTAAAGAAACAAAAGTGTATGGAGAAGGCTGCTTTCAGTCTGCATCATTGTATGGTTTCAAAAGGAGGAGTCTGTATTTGATTCTCTTTTAATGCAAGGCATATGCACTCTGAACTTTTTGTAAACTATGATTCTTCATGCACTCTTAATTTTTCAAACCATGAAGTATCCGAAGTATAATACAAATAGCTTTTGGTGAATGGTTTCTTTTGCTCTTGGAAGAGAATGTGTAGTACTTGATTACTAATAAATGCTACTTTGAATCAACGATCCACTACATTTTAGACTTTGTTGCAGACACATGTATTTAAATATTGTATTATAATTTGCAGACAAATGTATAACCTAAAGCCTCTGTTCCATATCAAAACCTTGATAATTTTGTCCTTTCCCTTCCAGATCTGTAGCCTTATGAGAGGAGGTATAGCAGAGCGGGGAGGAGTGCGAGTTGGCCATCGTATCATTGAAATCAATGGGCAAAGTGTTGTAGCAACACCTCATGAGAAAATTGTTCACATTCTCTCAAATGCTGTTGGTGAGGTAGGAGCAGGCAGTGTGCCTAGACAGTATTGCATATTTCATCATCATTGCTTCTTTTGGCTTGTTACTTTTCAAACATAAATACTAGAAGTGAGAGCGAGAATCACCAAGGTTTCTTTTATTATTGAAGTGCCCACAACTTTAGATAAAATTGAGATGGTTGGTGGATACTCAACACCTTAGAGAATCCCCTCCCCCCAGACCTTAGTATGAGTATGAAAATTCTCAGGCTTTCCCTTTCCCTTCTGTCCTATGTTACCTCAGCTAGTTTCTTCCCTAGTGCTCCCTAGGCTATGGGACACTCATGTTTTGAGAAATATGCCTAATAGGTGTATTGATTAAGTTGTCTTATTGCTTTGTAGATTCATATGAAGACCATGCCAGCTGCCATGTACAGACTGTTGACTGCGCAAGAGCAACCAGTTTATATCTAAGGCTGACACCTTACCTTCACAACGTGCATGGAGGATGTTTTTCCTCATTAGTGCTTGTGTTTCTACTGCTGCATTTGTGTCTGCAGAGACATTTCTCTCTCTCCCCAACATTTGCTCTGTATGGAGGGGGAGGGGAAATATATCCATGAGACTTTTTGGTTGCATCTCTTTACAAGTAAAGCTTTATGCAATTCCACACACACACACGATAAATAGCAGCAGTGTCCATGGTAGGATTCACAAAAAAGAAGAGTTACATACCTGTGAAGAATGAATAAATGATGCTGTGATAAAACCCATTGTTCAAATGCATACCTTTTAATTCTCATTTATCAGTTCTTCGGGGGGGGGGGGGGGGGAGTGATCTCTAAATATCCAGCAAGACTAATATTGAGGGGCTATGCTGAGAAGCTATACTTTCTAAACTCTTAATTCCAGATTTCGTGCACACAGCTGTGCATTGGTGTATATAGACTTTTTTTAAATTGTGCTCAATTGCTTAATATTTATGAAGCTTGAAAATAATAGATCTGCACACTGTTCTAAGTAATTTTGTTACTCTGAGCCAGTTTTAAAGTATTTTTTGTCAAAAGACTTGTCTAATTTTAGTGACTTTTTTCTTTAGACATAGATAAATGGGAGAAGTAAAGGTAACGTAGGAATAAATTTATTTTGTTATATAAGTTAATTTGTGATTTGTTTTTTCCATATGACACTTAGAGGATGTGTGTGAATACTATACAGACTTGTATGAAGAAGAAATGTAGAGATGTATGAAATCCAGGATTTGCTTGGTCTATAACCAATAATCAATGTCAGGGACAAAGGGGGAAAAACAGTTAAAGAATAAAGCAGCAGGTGGCTCTTTTTCCTCAGGAAGAAGAAAATGCTCTGTTTTGTGTAGCTACATTCTCTCAGTACTGCATACTGATGTTTACGCTGAAATCGAACCATATATTTAGACCAGGCTGATGCCTTGAATTTTTTGGAAGCAACAGTTTCTGCTGTGTTGTACTGTGATATAAAGGTTTAGTGTAATTAAAAATAAGACCAGGACACACATGGAAAAAGAAAAAAATCCCAGCCTTCTCACTTGAAGCTGCTCATAGCCATTGGTTTCTCAATCATTGTGGAATTGACTGTGCAGTGCATTGTGTTTGGAGACTAGTAATGATACCTGGACTTTACTCTAGAGATACCATGGATGTATATGTGTGTGTGTAGACATGCACACCTCTGTTGATGAGAACTATAAAAAGTATGTTTCTATCTGAGTACTTGTTTTCCATCTGTGGTCAGAGGTGCGTATTTTGCCTTTCAGAAACCATGGACCTACATGAGCTGGAGAGAGAGAGCGAGAGAGAGAGAAAATAAGCTTTATATTTGAATGGGCAGTAAATATTTAAGGGAGATAATGGGATGGAGCATAAGCTATTGTAGTAAGTGAATATGTTTTAGTGTGAAAGTACTATACAGTGACTTGATTTACTGCAGTTCTTGTTGTGTAATTTAATCTCGATCTCTGGAATAGCAGATTTTGCAAGAAAAGGGTATTAGTATTCCAGGTTAGTATTTACCTCTGCTATCAGACTGCTGTAAATAGATTGTGAATGACTTGTGAGTAGAGTTTTTAACTGTATACATCTGGCTTATGGAGATCATTTGAAATTTTTTTCATAACTTTCTATTAAAATAGTAATATATGTAAATAAGATATATAAGCATATACAGTTTAGTAGAGTATATACAGTGCAGCCTTTCCATAAGTTGCCTGAGGAAACTCATCAAAGTCTTGAAGAAAGTTATCACACTTCTGATTCCTTCTGTGTTTTACACCCTCAATGTCACTTGTTGCTTTTGTGGTTCTATCCAACTCGTGTTGAGGGGTCTTCCCATTGACTTCAGTGGGAGATGAAGAAAACCTAAGCACACAAAAGTATATAGGGTTGAAACAATTGTTTATTTAAAAAGAAGGCTGTTATCCTGCAATCAAGCTTATACCTAGTAATAAGCACCTGAGTACCTAACACATTTACTTCCTGGTGAACAGATGCTTAAAGCTAAGCATGTGAATGCTTGCATGATTGGAGCCTAGTGAAGAATCTTTGTTGTTCCAATTACAATGTGTGTATAAAATTTCTACACTGGAAGGCTTCCTGTGTGTGTGTGTGTGTGTGTGCGCACGCGTGCGCACACACGCACGCACTCTTGATAAGTCTTGTAAACAATCCCACCAGTTTAGTTAGTAAAAGTAAAGATTGTTTCAAGAAAAATGAGCTCAAAAGGAAGAGTCGGCACTTTTCTACAGTAGCGCAGCAGTTTATTAGATTAGGTGTGTGAATTCTCCATGGGTACAAAGGAACAAACTGTCATTTTACATTCCCTCTTCCATAAAAGGTCCGAAAAGTTTTTCGTTCTTCAGTGCTTCATATAGTCTTATTAACTCTTCAATGGTTACATTAAAGATGAAACATCAGCAAGTTTCCCACTTATTTTGAATCTCATTCTGATTTGAGATTTGGTTGGAATTTCCAGATTTGTTTTGTGTTTTTTTTCCCTTAATTTCCTAGATGAAATCAGTTTCTGAAGATGGCAATGTGCATGAGATCTCTTGTACATATTTTGTGCAGTACCTAGACTCTCTTGTACTACTGTTCTGTATAGAGGATGAACGGAAATTATTATAAAGCATTGGGAAAGACATAGTATTGTATTTGTAACAATATCGTTCCTTGTAACACTGAACTTGATCTCCCTAGAGCCTAGAATGTTGATATTGCACATCTGAATGTAATTTCTCTGATGTTTTTTGTCACAGGTCTTTGACCTTTTCTCTGTAATGAAGCTGCAGTGGTTCAATGGGGGGAGGATGAGTTTGGGGGTGTTTTGGGGGGAGAGGAGTTTGGGTTTTGGGGGTGGGGGATTGCCAGCTATTTTGGTGTGATGTATTTACTGTGCTACATTCCTTTATTTAGCAGAGCAGTAATGTCTGTAAGAATTACAACAATAAAATACAGAACAAAAATACCTCAGACAAGGCTGAGAGTTTGCCGATATTTATTTAAGAAGTGGCTTGCTAGTACTGGATGTATGTATGCTTAGGTGTCCAGATTTCTCTTTGGTGACTTAGTTTGCAGTAATGGTATATGTGCATCTGCAGACTCAAACCCATAATATTAAC
This sequence comes from Dromaius novaehollandiae, assembly GCF_036370855.1. Taxonomy (NCBI): domain Eukaryota; kingdom Metazoa; phylum Chordata; class Aves; order Casuariiformes; family Dromaiidae; genus Dromaius; species Dromaius novaehollandiae. The sequence continues at coordinate 33,250 of NW_026991391.1, read as the reverse complement.
TAAGTATTTAAAACACCATTGTTTTAGGGTAATAAATGACAACTGCTCCTAAATTATATGCGTCCAGCAGCCTCCCATCGGTGACCCCTCGGCGCAGTTCCTGGGGCTCCCCGCACAGCTTGGAGTGTAAGTCCTTCATTAAATCTACCCTGTTTAACCCCTCATGAGCCTTGAGTGTCTCTCTCCACCAGTATCCGACCCTCCCTTTCCACCATGCAGTCACAGATGGTTGATGAATATTTCTAGCTCTGATATCTACAGAACTTCTAAATTTTCTTGTACCCCAAGAGAAGGACCATGAAGTAAATCAAGCGTCAACAAGGAAATATCTCCTTAAAAGTTTTCATAGACCTTTCTGTGAACCACAGGAATATTTTGAGGCTTGTTCTTTTGAACATGAGCACACTCATAGTGGTAGCTTGCCCTACTTGATTATTTCACACACTCACTCACCCCACCCCCTCCCCAGGTCACATCACTACATCTTGACTTCCCTTCCCATCAGGGAGATGGTCCAGGAAGGTCAGACTGAAGGTCAGTTCCATGCTGTGCAGCTGCCTGCAGTCACCACTCTTGGGCATTACCAGCATCCCTGGGCATCCCAAAGCATTCGTCTCTATAGCTCACCTCTATTTCCCAGATCTTCCCAACTTCCAGGTTCCTTCCTCCAGCTAGGACATTCACCACCTTCTTTCCAGGCTCTCAAGCCCCTGAGTCTTCCCTGATCTAAATAGTCGACATGTCACGTGATCAACCTCCTAATTGGTGGTTCTACCTCATGTCTCTATTAATGGGAGGATTCAGGACCTGCCACTTTTAGTCCAGGTGTTATCAAAAAAGTTGTAGCTAGCAAGTAGCTGGCTTGTCCTCGAGAGTTCAAAAGTTCAGTTTTGGACAGTGTGACCGCAAATCAGGAAAAGGAGGGTAGGATACCAGCGGAGAGAGACACTCAAGGCACGTGAGGGGTTAAACAGGGTAGATTTAATGAAGGCCTTAGACTCCAAGCTGCACGGGGAGCCCTGGGAACCGCGCCGAGGGGTTGCTGATGGGAGGCTGCTGGACGCACGGGTCAGGCGCCCAGGCGGGACCCACCTCGTTGTATCCCGAGGGGCCCCTTAAATCTGCTAGAGCTATTTCCTTATCTCAGCTGTGCTAAGCTTGAGTAGCTGCTGGCTGGGAAGCAGCTGGACACTGCTGACAAAGCGGAATATGCATGCCTGGCCCTGACGGGCATTCGGTCAGTGGGTAGAGAGCACACTCTGGGGCTGCTACCACGTCCTCTGCCAGTCACTGACTCCTCACCAGATCTCCCGCAGGTGCTCTCACTACAATGACAGATGCCATTTTGATAGTGTAGTGTGATTGTCTTGTTTTACTGCCTTTATTCTGGCACTCTGTTTTTGTTGGAATATTGGAGGTTAAGATAAAAACACCAGAAATTTTTGAGAGATCATAGTAGTGCTTTTAACCAGTTTATTCAGATCCAACAGTATCCTTTGGCAGAGTTTATACTGAGTTTAACGAATTAGTCCTGATAAAATAGACCATTTCAGCTTCACGTAGTACAGCCTAAAACATTCAGAGACCTGTAGCAAGGTGAATTAATTGACATGGCATGATCTGAAGTTATAAAAAGTGCAGTTTTCCAACATTGTGTTTTCTAAACTGAGATTACTGATTAAGCTGTGAGTTCACTGCTTATATTAGACTGACACAATGACCTATCAAAGTCTTTGTGCCATGCTTTTAATTATTTTCACTGTTTTCACAGCAGTCGGTGCCTTTTGCCACCATGTATGTGTAAGAGAGGAATTCAGAGGAGCTTGTTGAGTCTGTAGAGCCGTTATATATCTGTGTTGTGGGCCAACCACAGTTAGGGATGGATATTATTTTGCTGATGTTTTCCCGTTAATTATCAACTGAAAAACTAAAAATAATTCTGTAAATTCAGTAATAACCTGAAAGTATGTTGCAGACCCTATGAGGTAGTCAGCCCAGAAGCTGTTCTCATTTCCCAAGTAAAAAGTAGGTATAAAAATTTCAGAAGAATTACAGGGATAGATGTGAGTTTAGAGATTTATTTGTAGGAATCGGGAGTTGTCACACAAACCTTTGCTAGTGTATTTAAAAAAAGGGAAGGACAGAAAAATTGTTATTGCTATTAATTAGAACTGTTTTATGCTTTAATTGACAGCAGTTTGAAGGGCAGGATGACATCCTGAGTGCTTTTTGCATCCACTGTTCTGCAATAATATAAATCCATTTAAAAACAAGGAAGATAGAAGCTTGATAGAAATGGCTCTTCTCCAAGTCAGAATTTGTCTGATGGTTTTATTAATTGACAATTGTGAATATTTTGTATGATGATAAGTCTCAAAGATGGTTGTGAAAGTAATGTTTTAAATTTGTAAGATCACATTTGCCTTGGCAGCCATCACAGTTCCTCTATTGGTCTCCTTTTTAGCCTGGTTACTAAGCAAGTGATCTTTTTGTCTGTCTGTTTTGATCCAACTGACTTTCAAACCCACTGAAAAAAAATCCATTAGTCCCACTGCTCACAGAACAGTGTGTTTAAGCTATGGGGAAGATCTCCATGCTGATCTCAGAGTTTTCCATGACAGCATTTACGCAACATTTCAGATTACCCTTCATTAGGTACATGAGTGGAAAGCAGGAGAACTATGAAATAGGGTGGGAAGCAAAAGAGACTCAGAATCTTAAGATCTATTGACTAGGGAACTTAAAAAGACAATTAGAAAGTAGATATTTTCAACAAATGTGGCATGGTTGGGGGATGCCAAAAAAAGCCCCCAAATTAGGAGGAAAACTGAGAGAAAGGACACATGGCAGAAGGACTTTCACAAAAATATAAAGGGGGGAAATATTTTTTTAACCTAAGTCTCATTTTGCACCATCAGCCAGTTATGTGCATGATAAAATGACAAGATCAGTGGATGAGGGGAGAGCAGTGGATATCGTCTACCTTGATTTTAGCAAAGCTTTCAACACGATCTCCCACAGCATCCTTGTATCCAAGTTGGGACATTGCAGTCTATATGGGTGGACTACTAGATGGTAAAGAACTAGCTGGATTGATGGGCTCAAAGGGTAGTGGTTAATGGTTCATACTCTACCTAGAGGATGGTTACAAGGGGAATTCTGCAGGGGTCTATTCTGCGACCTGTCCTGTTTAGTATCTTTATCAACAACCAAGAGGAGGAGACAGAAGGCACCCTCATCAAGTTTGTGGGCAACACCAAACTGGGGGGGGGGGGGGGGGAGTTGATATGCTCGAGGGTAGGGCTGCTATTCAGAGGGACCTAGACAATCTGGAGAAATGGGCTGATGGAAACCTCATGAAATTCAGCAAGGACAAATGCCAAGTCCTGCACCTGGGACGGACTAACCCCCTGCAACAGTACAGGCTGGAGACTGACTGGTGGGGGAGCAGCCCTGTTCAAAAGGACCTGAGGGGCCCAGTGGACAGTAGGCTAAACATGAGCTAGCAGTGTGCCCTGGCAGCAAGGAAATTTAACAGCATCCTGGGCTCAAGAGGAGTGTAGCCGGTAGATCGAGGAGAGTGATTATTCCTCTTTATTCAGCACTTATTAGACTGCATCTGGAATATTGTGTCTAGTTTTGGGCCCCCTTCATTATAAGAAAGATGTTAATTAACTAGAGTGAGTTCAGGGACAGTCCACCAAGATGGTTAGGGGGCTGGAGCACATGCCATATGATGAAAAGCTGAGGAAACTGGGCTTGTTTAGCCTGGAGAAGCAAAAGCTTAGAGGGGACCCTATAGCAGCCTTCCAAGACCTAAGAGGAGATTACTAAGACAGAGTCAGGCTCTTTACTGAGATGCATGGCAGGAGAATGAGAGACAATGGTCATAAATTGAAACAGGGGAGGTGCTGCCTGGATATAAGGAAAAACTTTATGAGACTAATTAAGCATTGGAACAGGGGCCCAGAGAGGTGATGGAATCTCTCTTCTTGGAGGTTTTCAAGACCCAATTGGACAAAGCCCTGAGCAACCTGGTCTGAATTTAGCGTTCACCCTGCACCCTGCTTTGAGCAGGAAGGTGGACTAGAGACCTAAGGTCCCTTCAAACCTGATCAATTCTGTGATTCTATGAAATGAATGGTAGATGCCAGTAACATCTAGGAAAAGAAATGTGATGAAAACTCAGTTGATAAATCACATACTGCGGTTCTTTTGTCATTTAGTGCCTGCAAGTTTTTATGAAATCAGAAGACCCTTTATTATTTTGGGCCAAATTTTTACTAGTAATAAAAACTTTTCTTATCGCTTGATTTCCTAGGTAATTTTTACTGTCGCTATAGAAGAAGAGAGATGCACAGCAGCTTGATCTCAGAATCACAGAATAGTTGAAGTTGGAAGGGATCCCTGGAGATCATCTGGTCCAACTCCCCCTGCTCAAAGCAGGGTCAGTTAGAGCAGGATGCTCAGGACATTGTCCAGTCAGGTTTTGAATATTTCCAAGGATGGCATCTCCACAACCTCTCTGGGCAACGTGGTCCAGTGTTCAACCACCCTCACAGTGAAAAAGTTTTTTCTTTTGGTCAGATGGAATTTCCTGTGTTTCAGTTTGTGCCCATTGCCTCTCAGCCTGTCACTGGGCATCAGTGAGAAGAGTCTGGCTCCATCTTCTTTACACCCTCCCATCAGCCATTTAGACACACTCATAAGATTCTCCAAGCCTTCTCTTCTCCAGGCTAAACAATATCCACTCTCTCAGCCTCTCCTCGTATGACAGATGCTCCAGTCCCTTAAACGTCTTCTTGGCCCTTTGCTGCACTTGTTCCAGTATGTCCATGTCTCTCTTGTACTGGGGAGCCCAGAACTGGACACAGTACTCCAGGTGTGGTCTCACCAGTGTTGAGCTTTCCAGCTGGTCAGCCCCCAGCCTATACTGGTGCATGGGGTTGAACTTGATGAGGTTCCTCTCTGCCCAACTCTCCAGCCTGTCGAGGTCACTCTGAATGGCAGCACAGCCCTCTGGTGTCTCAGCCACTCCTCCCAGTTTTGTATCATCAGCAAACTTGCTGAGGGTGCACTCTGTCCCATCCTCTAGGTCATTAATGACTATATTGAACAGTACTGGACCCAGTATCAACTCCTGGAGGACACCAGTTTGTACTGGCTTCCAGCTGAACTTCATGCTCCTGTTCACAACCCTCTGAGCTCTGCCCTTTGGCCAATTTTCAATCCACCTCACTGTCTGCTCATCTAGCCTGTACTTCATCAGCTTGCCTATGAGGGAGGATGTTATGGGAGACAGTGTCGAAAGCCTTGCTGAAGTCAAGATAAACAGCATCCACTGCTCTCCCTTTTCTCCCTAAAAGTGCCTTTTTCTCTCCGTTGATTATAAGGTGCCTTAGGATGAGGAGCTCAGTTGGAGCTCCTCATCATGTTGGAGATGTCTAGTCCGGGATTGTTTATTGACTCTTTTTCTTTTTTCTTTTTTAGAATAACCTCACTCTTTTAATTTCTTTCCAGCCTTGGTAGACAAATACCTACCAAAGGCCTACATACCAGAACTTTCCATGAACCATTTGGTTGTACCATCTGAGGGAGAGGTGAATGAAGAGCCAGCAAATGAAGAGATGAATGAGTCAGTGGAAGCTGACCTGGAGCACTCGGGGGTAGAAGAGGAACAACAGTATGTGATTCGCTACTCAAGGCACAGAAACAGCTGCCAAGGGATACTGTCTGGGCAGGAAGAGGAAGGGATGCTAGCTCGATCAGCCAGCACTGAGAGCGGCTTCCACAATCACATGGATGCTGCAGAAGGGGATGTTATAGCCACAGCAGAGGATGGCTATGATGTAGGTAGAGTTCAGGAGAATGAGGATGAGAGTACGTATGCAGTGCAGTACAGGCCTGAGTCTGAGGAGTACACAGAAAATGCTGAGGCAGAGCATACTGAGGCCATTCATAATCAAATGCTGCCTGATCGTGTACGTTTCCACTCAATCGAACATGAGGAAGCCATGAATGCAGCATACTCAGGTTATGTCTACGCTCACCAGCCCTTCCACCGAGGAGAGGATGAGCGGTATGCTGAGCCCTATGCCGACTATAGGCTGCAGGACCATGTGTATGAGGAGATAGGGGATGTGCTGGACCTCGATGTCAGGGAGGGGCTTCAGCTCTATGAGCGGGAAAGGGAGGAAGCTGACAACTATCGCACAGAAGCTCTTGGTGCCCGCCTTCATCATTATGATGAGCGATCTGATGGAGAGTCTGACAGCCCTGAGAAGGAGGCAGAGTTTGCACCATATCCAAGAATGGACAGCTACGAACAAGAGGAAGATATTGATCAGATTGTGGCAGAGGTGAAACAGAGCATGAGCTCTCAGAGCTTGGACAAGGCTGCTGAAGATATGCCAGAGGCAGAACAGAGTTTGGAGCATGCTCATGCTTTCCCTGGCAGGGGACATGAAAGCAATGGTCAACTGTCAGCTGGTTCTAGGGCCACAGCCAACTCAGGAGAGTTGATACAGAGGTACAGCAAGGAAAAAAGGGATGCAATATCACTGGCCATCAAAGATATTAAAGAGGCTATTGAGGAAGTGAAGACGAGGACTGTTCGTTCTCCTTATACCCCTGATGAACCAAAAGAACCTATTTGGGTGATGAGGCAGGACATTAGCCCAAGCAGGGACTGTGATGATCAGAGGCCACTAGGTGGAGATGTAAGTATACAAAGCTATTGGCTCACATATTACAATTAAAGGAACAGGGTCTATTTAATATACACTACAGTGAAACTGAATAGGTTATACTCTTCTGTGACTCATTTTATTCCTCATTGAAGTATATAATGTTTTGTCTATTTTAAATTTGTACTCTAAAGGGTGCATAAGGAATATACATATACATTTTCAGTGTGCCAAATTTTCCTTTATGAAACACTACTGACTTCGTTACAGTTATACTAGAGTTGAATTTGACACAGAAAGCTCTACTGACTTTTTTCTGAAAGAAGTGTTATTACTTTTTTTTTCTAACATACACTAGATAATTAGAATAGCTACCAAATAAGTTACCTTATAAGGTATAGAACCTTGTGCGTTCCTGTTAATTCTCAACTTGTAAGTTTTGTTTTCTGTCAGATAATAATGCTAACAGTATCTATTAAAAACTTGTTAATATTATTTATTATTTTTATAAAGGTAATATCACAGATACAGATCTGAAAAGATTCAGGCTCCTTATCTGCTTGCAGTCTCTAGAGATTTGCTATGAATCCTCATGCATTATATTATCATTGTAAAATAATTTTTCTCCTCTGACCTGACTGGTAAAGGCTACTATTCAGGTGTACAGTCTTAAATTTTTTTTTTGTTAATTCTGTACCTCTTGGCATCAAGCCTAATTTGCATCAGAATCGGTTTTTGTTTTTTTTTTTTTTTAATCAATATCAATTTATCTTTTAAACCAAATTTTTGTGACCTAGGTGTCAGGGCCCAGAGTGCATCCCCCCTTCTAGGAGTTTAGTTGGCTAAGTGAAAGAGTTTAGCTGGCTGAGCCCAAGGTCAGCTCCCTCGCTGCTAAGAGCTGTTGTGAAGCAAGCTAGGAGCAAGGCCCTGCCCCTCCTTGCCCTTGGGAGCCGCTTTTAAGCTGAGGCTGCACCACTAGCCCCGCCTGTGCTACGTCGCAGCTGTGCAGCAGCCGTGTCTGCGCCCGGTCTCCTACCTCCCCGAGTCTGGCCCGGACGCGCCGGCTCGGCTTCCTGGCTTGAGCCCGGGCCTGCCTCGTCACTACAGACTTGCCGGGTGAGCAGTGGGCTGTGTCTGGCCCTGGCCCTGGCCCCTGTCTCTGGCCCTGGCCCTGACCCGGACTTGCGGCTCTGCACCCCGCCTCCTTGTTGGTGAGGTCACTGCTGGCGCCTGCCTGATTGTCACGCTCTGCTCCCGGCTCCCTCGCCCCTGGGGAGCAGCCGGCCCTTGCTGCACCCTGACACTAGGCTCCCATCAGAAATACCCAGAATACCTCAGTCTCTTCTGCAAAATCAGCAAAGGGAATTCAGATGATGAAAAATGGATTATATGCAGTTTAGACAGGAGACATACTTATGCTTTTCCAGCTACGTTCAAAATAAGTAACGTATTCTGCAATTAGGAAGAGATTTAGAAGCATAGTGTTTGAACTGTAGAAAAACATGCAAGTAGTTTCCTGTTTTTTTTTCCTTAGAAAGTCATCAGAAACACCCATGGTTATGAATATGTTCTAGTTCTTGTGTGCTGCTTCTACATAGTCTCATTGAAACTTTTTAAAAAAAGGATTTTTAAAATTATCCCTACAAATGTTTTTTAAAAAATAAAGCCATTTATAGAATTGATTATCAATCATGTGGGGGGCTAAGGTAATCTACCCATTTTATCCTATATAGGAAAACAGCAATTTTTAGCATAAGTTTCCAAGAGTTATGATTAATTTCCTCCCATTGTTCAAATATGTATCACGGTATTTTTTGTTTAATCCTGTTGTAAGTTTTGGTTAGTGTGTTGTGTATGCTTATAAATGCTGTCCTGATCTGGGAGAATCGCAGAATCACAGAATAGTTCTTGTTGCTCTACTAATTTTCTGCTCAGAATCCTAAGTACCAGTGATAATCTCAGAGATGTTAGCTTGGAGATCCTGTGGAAGGCTGAGTCCTCTCTGAAGGTGTTCTGGCTTCTCTCCAAAACCTCTCTGCATCTAACAGAATTTGACCCTCTAAGGTGTGCTGTTAGGTAGGCTCCAAGTTGGTACACTTACATAATGATCGGATCAGGTATTTCCTTAGGTATGTATTTGTGTCAGATATGAAAGCTCATTGGGTTTTGGCTTTTTGTCCCAAAGAGCTCATTTTTTCCTTCAGTATTTTTCATTGCCTGCCACATAGGGACCTGACTATGACTTTCAGTGCTGGCTGTAATAAAAACAGTAAAACATAAAGATTATAATTATAGCTCAGTGCAAAGATTAAATGTTGGTAGGTATATAGGCAATCTAAATTCTTGGGAAGAGAAAGCAGGAGTTGAGCAAATGGTTTAAAAGGTACGTGGTAGACCGAGAAGAATACATGTTTTATAAGAAAAATAGAATATGGGACTTGGTGGGTGGGGGTTTTTGCTTTTCAATTAAGATAATGGGTTCTATTTATATTATTGGGATCTTTAATTAAGATCAATTCATACAGGTCTGAACATTCCATTGTTTTTTATCAGAATATTCCTAGAATTGCTTAGAAGTGTGCTGAACAAAATGGAATTGTGCTAAGTGATCATGAGAGATACATTATAATAAAAATATAGCAGAAGCTCATTCATCAGAATATAGATTTCTTCTTTTTCCCTTCAGAAAAAAACAAGATTTCAGAAAAACTAGGAGTTTTTCAATGTAACCAGTATATGTCAGAGGGATAATTCAATTTGATTTGTAACAGTGCTATTGAATTAAAAAGGGATTAGATTAAAAGTGGTACTATTTTACTTACAGGTGTCATGTGTCATCCCCCCCCAAAGTATCAAGGAACCACAGACCACTGATGAAAATTAGATGCTTATTACATTTTGTCTTTTTTCTGGTCTGTCTTGAAAAGTGTTCAATTCCACACATGCCATTTTTTTTAAAAAAAAGCATTGTTTTTAGAAGCAATACTTATTTGAAAATATTTGTATTATTTTGTCTCGTCAATCACATGATATCCAAACCTCTAAGACCTCTTTAGATCAGAATAGCAGTCATCTTTAATTTAGCTACTAGCTCTCCAAGAGAGACTGGTGAAGCCAAGGAGTCAGAAGAATGATTTGCAGTTGATAGTCATTGAATATGACAACTTTGCCTTTGCATTTTTTGCAAATTAAAAAAAAAGGAAATGTCATCCCTTTAATGCTGAACATTCCAGTGATAGTTTCAAAATTAGATGTTCAGTTGAAGACAAATTAGAAGAATCCAGCTACTAGATTGAGAGACTGACTCACTCAAGCAGTGTTTGACTAGCATACAGCTGAGAATAGATTTTTGGGATTGTTGGGGAAAGTTTATGCAACAAGGATGAGAGGAAGGAGGCTACAGGGAACTTGGGTAAAGTCTATTGGTTTATAAGACACCCTGTTTTCAGTTTTAGTAACAGTTAAATCTACCAACAAATTTCAGTCATTCCTATGTGTTTTTTCCCCAAAATAAATGCTTTGTAGGTATATTAAAAAGAAAAATGCTAGCAGCTCAGCACATGTGGACAATTCTATCATAATAAGATGATGTAGTCATGTGATATAGAAGGTAGGTAACAGACTTCTGTGAATAAATAATGTATTCAAGTACCTATTTAACATTGAATGATGTGAAGTATTTGCTGACAAGTACCTTGTACAATCCCATTTAGTGATGTATACTTTCACAGGGGGTAACTGAGCTCTAGATGTCTGGTTCTGGTGCAGTTGTATTCTTGTGTATTTGATAACATTTGAAAGATGTGTTAGTACCCTTGGGATAAATGTGTGGATTTTTTTCAAGCCTGAAACTCAGGGCTGTGTCCAGTTGGGTTTTGAATATCTCCAAGGATGGAGACGCCACAACCTCTCTGGGCAACCTGGTCCAGTGCTCAGTCACCCTCACAGTAAAGTTTTTCATCATGTTCAGACAGAGCTTCCTGTGTTTCAGTTTGTGCCTGTTGCCCCTCATCCTGTTGCTCGGCACCACTGAGAAGAGTCTGCCCCCATCCTCTTTACACCCTCCCTTCAAATACTTATACACCTTGATAAGATCCCCTCTCAGTCTTCTCTTCTCCAGGCTGAACAGTCCCAGCTCTCTCAGCCTTTCCTCACATGAGAGATGCTCCAGGCCCTTCATTATCTTAATAGCCCTTTGCTGGACTCGCTCCAGTAGCTCCATGTCTCTCTAGGCAACGCTCTTCCTAATGCAGCCCAGGATACCATTGGCCTTCTTGGCCACAAGGGCACATTGCTGGCTCATGGTCAACTTGGTGTCCACCAGGACTCCCAGGTCCTTCTCCGCAGAGCTGCTTTCCAGCAGGTCAGCCCCCAGCCTGTATTGGTGCATGGGGTTATTCCTCCCCAGGTGCAGGACCCTGCACTTGCCTTTGTGGAACTCCATGAGGTTCCTCTCTGCCCATCTCTCCAGCCTGTCAAGGTTCCTCTGAATGGCAGCACAGCCCTCTGGTGTCTCAGCCACTCCTCCCAGTCTTGTATCATCTGTTTTTGAATATAATATCAGTTAAAGCTGCACAGCTGCAAGAACAATGACATCGAGAAACTGACACGATAGAAAAGACTGGAGCTTCAGTTAGATTACATATTCTGAGTGTGGAATTGGAGAAGTGCAGTTCATGCCCTCCTGAATAATGCTCATGGATGTAGACCAGTGTGGAATTTCTGGCACACATGCATATCAGAGACAGTGGCGTACAGGGATTTCCTTTAGAAAAGCCTGTGTTTCTCCTAGGTAAATACTATCATCCCTTTGGAAGGGCAAGACCCTGTATCATTAAGGTAGTGTGCTAGGGAACAATAATGGGCAAGAGCTATCTCCACTAGAAACTGCATATTGTGGATGCTCCTAGCTGAATATGGGAAGGGAGGCATTTAAAGTGCAAATAGAAGATGTATGCAGTGCATGAATCATAGGTCTTCAGATATATTGCTGCTAAAAGTGGATAAACAGCATCTCTTCTAAAACAAGAGCAGATTTTTGTATTAGAAGACATTTTAATATAAGTAATGTGCCTTTCATAGGCTATTCAGTAACCAAATGGCTTGAACAGGATAGGTTTGATGCAACACAATGCTATTGCCTTTCTTACTATGAGTTCTGTTATTAAATCCCACTGTAAAATAGCAATGGAGGACTCTCAGATGAAGTGGATCACATGTTAATAGGCTCAAACAGTGCTGAAATTAAGATGGAGTATTTTTGGATGTACCGGGCTGAATATTTTAAGAGAAATGTAGGTAGGTTTTCAAGGAGAAAAAAATAAGTTTGCAGGTACTTATTATTATTGCTCTAAAAAAAAAAAAAAAAAGACATTGCAAGTCAATAACAAAGTTTTCTATGGTAATAATAGAAAAACTGACATTCATTTATTGTTTGTGTCTTGATAAAGTTTTAGTTAGGCTTCTAAAGCAGTTCTGTTAACTGTCAAAGAAGCAGTATTGGACATTTGCTTTAGACATTAGTTTATAGTGTTTTAAGTAGCTGTACAAATTGTTCATCCTCCATGATTTAATCAAATTTTTCTTGCTCTTGGTATAAAAGCTACTTGCAGGCTGTAGTATATGTTGTATATTGTACCTCTGAGCTTTCATTTTGCTGAGGAAGACAAATGGGTAATTATTCTTCAAAGACCAAACTTTGACATACAAGCATTTTTGGGAGTAGCTTTCATTGCATGTCTTGTAGCACACTGTAGGTTATATGATGTTTGGGGTTGGTTTTTTTTGTTTTTGGTTTTTTTTTTTTTTGGTCAGACTGCAGTAGCTCTTTCAGAAACTTTTGTAGCAAACATGCAAAGACAGTGCCTAGAAGGCAGCCGTATGATCCTTTTGACAGTCAAATAAGAATAATATTCTTATTAATATAGTTTAGGATTTTTGTAATGCTACTAGAGTGACTGTTAACACATTTTAAGCAGGGGTGAATTTCTGAATGTTAGCAATTAGATTAGTTTATGTAAGAGCATTTTTTTAATTATTATTTCAGCATATGAATATGAGAGCTCCAGGCTTTTCAAAGAATTTGTGGATACATTTGGTATTGAAAGATCATATGCTTTATTTTTTTCTTTGCTTACTGTTTAAATCTCAACCTTCCAATATCTGTATACTGATGTCATTGTTAGGTTGACAGTACTGCAGACCTTTTATGTTTAACCCTAATATAAACAGTATTATGTATCTAATGGGAATAGGAATGCTATGGGAATGCTTTCCCAAGGGAATAGGAAATGCTACTTGTGCAGTTGAGTCTGTAACTTCTTGTATTTCTTGTAAAGCTGAGAACTGTAACTTCTTATGAAGTCACATGGTAAGTTGGAAAGTATATAACTCTCTCAAAGTATTTGTGGAAGTGCTGGGGGTCTAATGGGTAATGGGTTATCTTTCAGTTTGACAACGCAATTATATTCCAGGATTCTAGGTGCCATTTCACAAAATCATCTTTTCTGTATGTCTTTTTTTGCCCCACGGTTGTGAATCAAAGAAAATATCAATTGAAGCAAGGACTACTGTTTACCTAGGATGCATCTGTACAAAGAATTGCTTTCCAACTCTTCAGTAGCCTGTATTAGTTGAATGTGATTCTGAGGTTTCTATTTAATAAATATACAGGATAGGCCTTCAAGAAATGAAGGGAAGGAGGAGAGGAGTGGGGGGGGGACTTTTTTTTCTTGTGTGTCTGTGAAGAAAAAGCTGAAGGAGACTCTGTAGAATTTCAGGGCTGCTGGGCTAAAAAAACCAGCATGCATAACTGAATACTAAAGCTTCCTTTGAGGGTTCACATTGTGACATCTTGCACTGCCTTGTCTTGCGAGTACCTCCTAAAGATCTGATTTTGAAATGTTTGATGCGTCAAAGCTTTGTATTCTCTTACATCTTAAATGATTTCATTAGTCTCCTTCATTAATTTGACACACTGTATTTTTTGTATCATATTTGCACTAAAATCCCAAGTATGTGATGTCTGATGGAGGTTTTATAATTTTACCTGAGAGTAGATAGATGACAGTGAATGAGTTGGGAAAATGATCTGAAAGTGTTTCTCCCTTAAGATTTAATCTACACTGAAGGGAGAAAAATGGGAAAATCTGTTGTAGAGAATATGTGAAATACTAAGATCACAGTATGAAACAGAAATAGTTTCTGTTTATGCAATGTCTAGAATGAGGAAGCATAGATCTTAATTGGTACATCTAGGTATTACTCAGTATATTTATAAAAGTTATTTAAGTCCATGGGAAAACATTTATGGACAACTTCTGTGGCCTACCTCTGCTTGGATTAGTCTAAAACTTTAGGCAAATCATACCTGATAGACTTTGTACTTGTTAAAGGGAAAAGTCACAGTTTGAGCTGCCCCCTACTTGTCAATTAAGAAAAATAAACTTTAGCTGAATCCCTGTTTTCTGATCATGGTCACTTCACTGATCTGTCATCACAATTTACTTCCATCTTGATGGCTTTGTCCTTTTTTTCCTTTCTAGAATGTTAGGACAAATTGTTTGCAACGTTCAGTTAACCCATAGGATAATTCGCCTGCATTGCAGTATGTGGTGCACTTGTGCAAGTGAAGGTACTGTAACTGCAACTTAATTGAATGGCTGACAAAAAGTGCAAGTCGTCTTTCTGCCACACAAGATAAGGTTTTGTGTCACACTTTTTGGGTGAGTGGTGTTTACCACTGAGGGCAGCTATTAATGTTTCAACCTGCTTAATTTAATAGATTATTGACAATGAAAAAGTTTTCCGTAAAGATTTAGGTGTTTAGATAAGTCTCAATATCACACTAGACTGTGTGTGTGATCATTGCAATAAAAAGGAAAGGCTATAACAATTCAGAAAATGTTTGTCCTGGTTTTGTTTTTTCTCATTTCTTATTCCCACTGCCAAATTAAAATGAGAGATATTTCTACATTGGTCACTCAAATTATTTAATTTTATTTTCTTACCATATCTAGTCTCTATCTCCTGATTCCTCTTCACTCCGGGGTGCTGAATCAAGTAGGCAACATCATCAGGATGTCTGCAGTACAGCAGAGCCCTCCACTAATAAAGAGGTAGTGCAATCATCTTTTTAAAAGCCACAGTCCTGTCTTTATTATTTATGCCTTTCTATTTTCTTTACCTCTTTGTACATGTGCAATCCCCTCTCTCGTACAAAAACAGCAACAAAAAGAAAAAGCTGGTTTGAAATTTTCTTGCTTGCCCGTCTGACTGAATCCATAACATACTGTAAGACTGTTTGTGGTGGCATTCCTTAATCTGTGTTTGGCTGCCACAGCACTTCTTTAACAGGCTAAGGGGTAATGATTTACTGAGGAACAGCCACCAATGTCACCTCTGTATTAGAGACAAGAGGAGGTAGCCCTTTTCCTTTTCTCTGCAGAATATCTTGCCCTAAAGAAAATAACATTTCTCAGCCAGGTGAATAGGCCCTTACAAATAAGTAGGTAGTAATTTAATGCTGCCTACTATTTTATTGTTGGGCAAACTGACCCATAGGAACATCGAAGTGATTTGTCAATAGCCTTTTTTTTTTTTTTTTTTTTTTTTTTTTTTTTGTAGGGGCCTGTACCTGGCAGCTTTCCACACTGCAATAGTTCCACTGATAGAAGATGAAAAAATGTCTTTTTTCTTTTTTTAAAACTTTAATATTAGATTTGTTAACAGAGATCGGTAAGCAATTAGGCACAGTTGCTGATAGATATCATGTTGTTAGCTGATAGCTAAGTACAAGTTATCTTCTACAAATGAAGAAGCTGATCTTCCATAACCAGAAATATTGGTTGAAAATAAAACAACAATTAGTCTATTCATTTTTTTCTTTATCATCTGGTGGAAAAAAGCCTGTAACCTGTACATATTTGTTTAAATGTGTGCTTGCATTTAGAAGGTGATGGAAGCTTTCAGAAGACTTCAGAATTTTGTCGTTAATTTATCCTGTACTGAAGCCTTCAACAGTATTGGATTGTGTCATGTTTTCATCTGCAATAGTCTTAGCTTGTTAAAGCTTCTGGCTTTCATCAGTTTACAGATGTAGTTGCTTTGTAAACACTCTAATGGCTGACAGTTGTTAGACATTATTAAACTTATTCAAAGAAAAAATGCTACCCATTTTAGTTTTCAATATATGATCACATACAGTGTTAGAAGTAATAAACTTTCAGAATAATTTCAGAATCGTATGTGTTGCTGTGTGTGGTGTTGTTTGTTTTTTTTTCACCCAAATAAACAACACTGCATACTTTAGTACCTCCCTTACAAAAATAACAATGACAAAGCAGCCTCATCATTTTTGGGAAAACACTTTTAGGTCTTAACAAAATCTTTATTTAAAATATAAATTTTACAGTGTTCAGTTTGATGGACAAATATCCAACATTAACGACCTATATTTCTCATTACTCATGGATATGTAAAATTAAAAATTATCAAATTCCTTTTTTCACTAACATTATCTGATACCTTGTTATTATTATAGTTTTATCAGAGCATCTCTTGACATGGGTAATAAATAACAAAATTTTGTCCGTGTAGAGCTTTTGAAATTAAAGCATTAATTTGATGTTAGCTTATACAGCTTTATCCTGAAAGGAAGTTTTATCAGCTAGTCAGATTGCTGAATAGTTGTCAAACCTGTAATTAGATAGGTAAACTTTGGTTTAGGCCTTGAGTCTGTTTAAAAAAATTTATATATATGCTTTGAAAAGGATACATATGTGGATAAGCTGCCTCTGATTTTTCTGAAGTGTAGAGTTGTTTTGTTCTCTAGGCTTGTCAGAATCCAGCTAGTTGAATCTCTGCTAGCACCACATTAGCAGCAATTACATGCAGTTATTGAAGTCTGTATAGCTGGTGCAGTAAAAATAAAGTCATCACAACAGATAGAATAGCCACAGAGCAGCCACTCCTAATTTGAAAACAAATGCTTGTGTCCTCTCAGCACTTGATTTCCCTTAAGCACTTTGACAGCAGGAGGTCATTACTTAGTCACAACTTTCTGTCGGTATCTTCTCTGAGAAGAGCTTTCTTGGTTTTGCTGTACAACTCAGTCATTTTCATGAGGAAAGGCCAAGTATATTAAGGGTTGTCTAGGCTCTGTTTTCTGTTTCATGCACCTTTTGTTTTTCTGCCATTTTATAGTGAGGCCAGTGTAGTAGGTTGAAAAATATTACTTATTTCTCACATCCTTCTAATAATAAATGGAAAAGACTCACTGGATTAGTCATTTACCTGTCACATAAGTATGCACCTTCCTGAGTGATTTATTTTTTGTCATGAATGTACAGAACCTGTTCAGCTACCTACCATAAAGAAAAACAACTTAGTATATATGTGAATGTGTAAATGCAACTGAACCACGTCTGAGACACTGGGCTTTATCCTGATTATACGTGGATCTTGTTTTAATATAACTGTATTGAGGAGTTGATCCCAATTTAATCCATTGTAGAATGAGGTTCAGGTTCATCAACATTTTTTAATGCTTGGCTTATCCAAAATCCAATGAAGCATATGCTTCATTATACCTATTACCATATGTTTTGACACACAAAGTTGTCTTTAATAAATTTTCCCATAAAGATATATTGTTGAATGTAACAAAATGGTGAGTCTCACTGAAGTTATCATTTCCAGATGGTTATATTGTCACCACAGAGCCTTTCATAGAAAGTTACAACTGGAAATGAGGTATTATTTTAGTCTGTGTGTTTACAAATGTAGGACAGATTTTTTTTTTCATTAGTTCACCTCTTATGAAACTGAGACTTTACTTGCTTGTTTAATTAAGTAAAAAAAAGTCAAAGACTAAATGCCTTGCTTGCAATTTCTGTTATCTAATCAGGCACATATGTGCTTTTGTGCTTGTTACAGCACAAACATAATTGGTGTAGGAATGTTATTAAATGAATTTACCCCAGAGGATATAGGTTGCTATGTAGCCTGTCCAAATTTGGAAGGTTGTATGTAGGCTGTACTAACATGGGGAACACATCTAAGAATAATCCTAATAAGTAATAAAATTTGGTTCATAATTAATTGACTGGATCAATGCTTTTTGTCATGAATAAAAACATTATTGGTCCATTTTAAATATCTCTATATGTATTTGTTTTTACTTGGGAAGTCAGTAGATTTGAGAGAGGATGTATTTTTCTGCATTCCTGTTTGTTAAAGAGAGCACAGCACTAATTAGTAGTCAGGAAGCATGCTGCCAAACACCAAGAACTAATTGGAAACTGAATGTAGCATGTTGCCTGATTGATAAACATGTTAATGGAATATACTATACTTAGGGATAATAACCCTCTAATAATTGGTCAGAGTTTGAAAACATTAAATATTTTCCTAATAAACTGTCATCTTCTTTTGTTAATAACTATCACTGTGATTTCATTTTTATGGAGGATTTTTTAATGTATATTTAAGCATACTTTGTTCTGTTTGAAATCCTGTTTGTCTTGATTACAGTCCAGAAGAAGCTTGGCTTCATTCCCAACATATGTTGAAGGTAAGATATATTTCATAACTTGAATATTTTTTCATTATATGAAGAATTCTAATGTTTATAATGTATAGAATTTTATGTGCACAATAGAAAACTTGCTAGGGTTGGGTGAAATGATTTAGGTTAAGCTGGGTCCAATCTGGAACTTGAATTAAAAAAACACTAGTAGGAGTTGAGAAAGAAGTTGAGAAAAATATCTCTTATTTCGTAATATTTTATTGATGGCTTGTGCTCCAGTTCTATTTGGTTGTTATCAATATCACTTAAAGTGCAGATTAAAAAAAAATCATGGAATTCATAATACATGTGGATGTGTGTGTGGAGAGTGATTTGTTCTCTGATAAGGAATAGAGGTTAGACAAAATGATCATAATGATCTCCACAAAATTGAGATTTAATTGACAGGCAAGTAGGAAGAAACTTGCACTGCTTTTCAGGTACTTGTCCTCTCATTAAATAACATTTCCTGTCTCAATGTTGCACTTCTACTAGTGCTAATCTTATGGGGGGGGGGGGGGGAAAGGTTCACACACTATTTGAGCTAATACTCAGTTCTGTGTACTCATAAAGATTGCATGCCATAAAATGCAATTAGATGTATTTGGTTATAATAGCATGATAGAAACTGAAAATTCTAAGTTTCTTTTGCTACTTTGCCCTGAAAGCAATTGAGCCATATGCTTTATAAAATGGCAAAAATGGAAGCTGATGTCATATTTCAGTTGGAATGTCTTGGAATTCCTTGATTGCTTTACAGTGCACTGTATATAAAAGGTTATATGATCATTGTCTTTAGACTGTAAAATTTATCATTGGTTTAGTCTTTAAAGTGTATGTTGTATATTTTAGAACCTGTGACCAGATGTACTGGTGTCAATTACACAGATTGCTTTGAAACTAGCTGAGGTTTGGAAATTTAAACCAATGAAGGATCTGTCTCAGATTTAAAATTTATCTACAGTAGGCAGCCCTTTCTTTGAAGGACCATCTTAAAGTGCCCTGCGCCCCCCCCCCCCCAAAAAAAAAAAAAAAAACCAAAAAAACCCTCTTAGCATTCTGAGATATTGATATTGGTCCAGTGGGTAGTTGCTTAAAACACTGAACTCTATTTTTATGCAGGGAATTGATAGTTTGAGGAAAAACTTTCAAACACCTGCACTACACTTTTATTCAACAGATAACTCTGACATAATGCATGGAAGGGGGCTTGTGAAGAACAATACTGTTGTTCTGCAGGTGTGTTCACATCTCATGAAAATAAAACACATTCCTTTTCCCTTTTGAATATGCTTCCTGTCTTATCTTTACCCCTTTCACCCTACGTTTAAGATTTTGTGTTTTGATCAAGAACTATACTATAAAGAGTTTGGTAATTGAAGTGGCGATAAGGCCTTTATGTATATAGACGTATAGAGCCAAGGCTTGAGCCTTGAAATAATATGCAAATATGCAGCACTTCTAGATGCTATGTGTCAGGAAGGGGTTGGTAAGATGCCAATGCCATCAGGCCTGGAACAGGCACCAACACGGTGATATCAGGATGCTCGATCTGTCCCATCTGGGTGTTCCCCTGCTAGCCAAGTAAAGCACCCCCCAGTCCTCCTGACCGTGGAAGCAGGTTTGACATGTGTGGCATGGTCAGAACAACAGGTTTGGTTTATTGTCCTGATTTAGGCTGCAGTGATTAAGTGCAGGGTTGCCCAGCAGGGACCCACGAACAGCACTGATCACATGATTTGCCTCCATTTTCCCATTTCTTGGCCCTCCTTTTTGCCACCCTTGTACCTCCCTTTCTCTGCCCTAGTCTCCTCCCAAATAAACAACCCACCCCTAATTACTTCTTCCCCACTGGTCCCAGTTTTGCTATGTCCGTACCCAAATTTGGTATTTCTAATACCGGTCTCTAGGCACTGTTGGCCTGATATGCTATCACTCATGTGGTTGCCCAGGCACTGGTGGCCTTGCAAGGTTCCACTCCCCAAAAGGCCCCCAATGCTCCCTGTCAGGTGTCTGTGAAGTCTGGTCATCTCTCACATAGCTCCCCCAAAACCATCTGTGAAATCCAGCCATCCCTCACAGCACTGCCTGTAACTTCTGCCAGCTTCTCCCTCTGTTGTCTGTCACGTCCAACAATTTCTCCTGTCATGTCCAGTAGTTTGCCAGTCCTGTTCAGTTAGCTGAACCTCGGGCCAGGGCCTAGTCAGCGGCCTGCAGCCCTAACAGTATAAAAGTCCCACTAAGGGAAAAATTCTATTAATTTGTGTTTCATTCTTGAAAGTGACTAGTGATCATAATTACCTTCATTTTTTGGGTGGCCAGATATGTAGTATTTGAACAGATTTAGCACACTCAAGGTACCTCAAAATCATTAGTCATAAACTTTCATCTCTAAAAAAACCATAAAGTGGGAAAGCTTCATGATAAAGTTTGTGTATGTACTCATATCTGAGTGTATGTTATGAGTGTGATTAAGATTTAGCTCCAGCTACTATTTTTTTTTAACTTAATAATGACTTTGGGGGATTAAGTTATTCATAGTCATTCTCAGTGCTTGTTAATCTCTTCTTTGGTGAATTAGTACAAAATCGGCATTTTTTGCATTATGTTCAACTTTAGGCCTTATCACCTCTTAAATCTTGGGCTAATCCTTGAGTCGATTAAAAACTCTGTTCTAAAAGCATCAGTTTTTTGTTCCTAGCAAAATGGAGAGCAAAAACAGTTTATACTTTTGATAAAATATATACAATTTTACCAATAGTATTCTCTCAAATGATGATTATCTGTACATTTTCACTGGCCTTGAACAAAGATTTTTTTTCTTACTTGTAGCAAAACAAGAAGCTTCTTGCATAAACCTTCCTTTTTTCTCAGATCATGAGAATTTTAATATTTAGAGATAAAAGTCCAGTCTTCTGTAGGTTTAATCCCCAAACACCTGAAAACCTGCAGAATATACATGTTGCTCTGTAAAGACTTAACTTTTGAGGTGATATATACCTCACTGCCCTTTAACTTTACACAGAAGTTGATGGGAGTTGAAGTCATTAAGTATCTTGCAGGACTAAGTAGCTTTTTGCAACACGAGCCCTTGCTCTGTATATTTAGCATCAAAATCTTTTTGTTTAATTTCCCCACACACACAATGCCCATGTTGGGACCAAGCGTGATTTTGTGTAAGGAAGCATGACCTAAAACTACTTTCCTTAATTGTGACTTAATAATATTGAACTCCTCTATGGGGGGGGGGGGGGGGGAGTGTCATGATTGTAAAGTACTCTTGAGGAGATTCCACTGTTATAATAGTTATGGCTAATATTCAAATGAGCAAGTTGGCACCCTTTCCAGCCCTCTTTATATTTGTGACCATATCTAAACAGTAATGTGTTTATCTTAGTCAGGATTACAAGGCTATTGGTAGTGGTGAGAGAACAATTTAAGTATTCCTGTTTCTTTGTAAGAGCAAAAATACATAGAGGTTATTTTGCTCTAGAGTGAACCCTGCCTCATAGGGGAATGAACTATTGTGAGAGGTTGAATTAGCAAATAGTTTCTGCTGGAGAGATGTTGAGAACACATGCTTAGTGTTTTGTATGCCTTGATTGAAAGTATTGGTTGTTGTGCCATCATGCTAAAGTGAAGTAGTTCAGAGGAGCATTTATAGCTCTCAGGTACAGGCTCAAGTAGTTAGAGTACTGTTTTCTTACCGTGGTTTAATGTGATTTTTTTTTCCCCTGTGTTTTTGTAGTTCCTGGACCTTGTGATCCTGAAGACTTAATTGATGGAATCATTTTTGCTGCCAATTACCTTGGCTCCACTCAACTCCTTTCTGACAAAACTCCCTCCAAGAATGTGAGAATGATGCAGGCACAAGAGGCTGTCAGCAGAATCAAGGTGAGGGATGACTCTTGCTGCTTCTCAAGTTGGTGTTTTAAAACTGCAGATGTGAACTTCTTGTATATTTAAGTCTTCTCATGTTGGGTTATCTGTGATTTCAGAAACATTAAGTGCCTAATCTTTCTTTCTGCAAGATAAACCACTTTTTTAATGCTGCTTTTGGAACAAGGGTGAGAAGAAAAAAGTACCAGATAATTCTAATTCTGTACGATACAACTCATGCTCTATTCTGTGAGCCAAAATCTATAATGAATGGTGGTCTGTTATATATTACCTTTAAGTTGTGAGAAAACAAGTTTGAGGAAAGCTAATATTGCAGCTGCTTCTAGTTTGGCATTGGATGATAGTTCTACAGTGGTAATGCCTGCAGTTATTTTTGACCATCTTATGTATAGTGTTGCCTCACCTCATAGTAGTTATTAGCTGGTAAGAAAAGGCCTATGACGGTAAAGAGTTAATCTGGAGAAAGTAGTGTTTTGTCTGGTGTCTGATGTATTCATTACCCTTGTTTTAAAAACAAAAATGCCCCCTAATTTCCATGTAGGTGGTGACCAGTGATAGGCATTTGTCTGCTGTATCATTCCAGAAAATGCAGAATCATCCCAGGGCTGGACTATGTTGTTAACTGACATTAAGGTGTGTGGGTGAATTATTGTGCTGTTGTAGAAGATACTGCAATCTTAAGATGCATCCCCCCCAGCTATGTAGTGTTAATCATCTAGCTTCTGATAATTCACCTATTCAACAAAATCCGATATGAAAAAATGTTATTAGTTTTCATTAGTTCAGTATCTATGTGTCCTTGTAAAGTAAACTGCACAGAATTCAGACTGTATGTGTACAACTGTGTAAAAGAGCGAGGAAGGTAAAGAGCATATTATTAGCAGGGCTGGTAGCACTATTAAGGCTGCCTGATGCTTCCTGTTGTTATTCCTTGACATATTTTCCATGCTAGGTGCCTGATTCAGTCTGTGCAGTGACCTTTTAGAGGGAAGCTCCAGCTAGAGCCATTCATAATTTTCCAGAAGTTGTCATTTTGTCCATGTTCAAATACATGAATAAATTCTGCTAGCCTTGTTTTTGAAAATCATTAGCACTCTAGCATTTTGGAGCAGGCAGTGTTTAGCAAAGAAGTAGCCTTGCGTCTTTTGATATCTCTGTAGCAGCTTGCTCAAATTTAGACAAGTAATAAGCCTAATAACAGTGGTTGGTGTGTGTGGTTTTAGTACTTTTTTTTAAAGAGGACATACTTGCTGAACTTGCTCAAGCCTTGACAGCTCATAGCGTTGACCAGACTGTGTGCACTATTTGTAGAGTGGTTCTTCCGAAAGCTACAGGGATGGACTGAGATTTTCCCCTGTAGTTGCTGCCCCTTACCTACTCTGGGTACCCAGGTCTGCCACTGAAACAGAGAGTAAGTAAGGCTCTCTTCTGTGCTCAGTGGCCCCCATGTCTTCTTTCCTGACACTTGGACTGCATGGTAGAGATGTTGTCTGACTTGAATTCAGAGGGGACAAAAGCTAGGTTGAAGAATGAAAGAAAATAAGGACTTTGAGACTGGATCTGGGAGGGAAATGTGACTGGAAGTTGAAAGGAAAGAATAGGATAGAAAACTGATGGTAGGAGTTAGGAGGCTCGTGAGCTTGGGCCTGGCTGAGTAGGGAGTTTGGGTCCAGGATAAGAAGTCTATGAAGGAGAACATTAATAGAAAAAGATTTAAAGGAGGGAGGTAAATAAGATTGGGACAAAGATGTATTGGTGCAGAAAAGACTGGGCTTTGGGAGGTAGCGGAGAGATGAGTCTGACACGTTAAATGTATTTCTTACAATTTTATTAACAAAATACAGCATATACCAAGGCAATGTGCCTCACCACAGTATAGTCCTGAAGAAATCTACTTGGCTCACTTCACACATTAAACTTCTACATTGTACGCCTCAAATAAATGAGTAGGCATGCACATACCTGGTTGTAGCAAATTTGTTTTGGAGTTGAGGTCCGTGTAATTGCATTTTTGACTTGGTAAGACCCTAGCATGTGCGTAGGAATTTCTGAAGCCATGAGTGAATTTCAGAAGATCACTTCTTTACTGGAATGGACTGCAGGGCATGTATTACCACTACGCACTTCTTTGACAATTGCTCCTTTTCTGCTTCTAGGTGAAAATCAAGAAACTTACTTACACAGCCCTGGGCCTTAGGGTCTCCAGTTATTTTGTTTTTCGGGGGGAAGGGGTTTGATATTTTTGTTGGCTATTGCCATGAAAGCCAACCTTATTTAGTGATAACTTCATTATGATAGATGATGTAACAGAACTCTGGCTGCTGGATGCATCACTGCTCAAGACAGCACTTAACTCAGAATTGTAAAATGTTCCTGGCAAAATGCTGCTGATGTTTGTGTCCTACTTTTTTTTTTTTTTTTTTTTTTTTTTTTTTTTTACAGAGCACATGGGATTTAGCACTGTAAGGTGTTATATATGAAAAACTTCTGTCTGATTAAAAGAAGATAGCAAAGGTTATGAATTAAGACTAAACTTTTAAAAACCCAAATACCTGAAATTAGGAAGATTAAAAAGCAGGGCAGTGGCATTCTCTGTGCACATAACTCATTAAATCAACATGTCACTTTAGGTTCTTGCAATTGGAAGCGTTACTTTTCTGTTTATTAATCCCAGAGTCAGAATAGTTGGGGTTAGAAGGGACCTCTGGAGATCATCTGGTCCAACCCTGCTGCTCAAGCAGGGTCAGCTAGAGCAGGTCGTCCTGGGCTGTATCCAGTTGGGTTTTGAATTTCTCCAAGGATGGAGACTCCACAACCTTTCCTGTTCCAATGTTCAAACACCCTCACAGAAAAAAAGGGTTTTCTTATGTTCAGATGGAACTTCCTGTATTTCAGTTTGTGCCCATTGCCTCTTGTCCTGTCACTGGGCACCACTGAGAAGAGTCTGGCCCCATCTTCTTTACACCCCCCCATCAGGTATTTATACACATGGATAAGTTCCCCCCGGAGCCTTCTCTTCTCCAGGCTGAACAGGCCCAGCTCTCTCAGCCTCTCCTCGTATAGGAGGTGCTCCAGTCCCTTAATCATCTTTGTGGCCCTTTGCTGGACTCACTCCAGTGAGTCCATTTCTTTCTTGTACTGAGGCACAGAGAACTGGACACAGCACTCCAGGTGTGGCCTCACCAGGGCTGAGGAGAGGGGAAGGATCACCTCCCTCGACCTGCTGGCAATGGTCTTCCTAACGCAGCCCAGGATACCATTGGCCTTCTTGGCCACAAGGGCACATTGCTGGCTCATGGTCAACTTGTTGTCCACCAGCACCCCCAGGTCCTTCTCCGCAGAGCTGCTTTCCAGCAGGTCAACCCCCAGCCTGTACTGGTGCATGGGGTTATTCCTCCCTAGGTGCAGGACCCTGCACTTGCCTTTGTGGAACTCCATGAGGTTCCTCTCCGCCCATCTCTCCAGCCTGTCCAGGTCCCTCTGAGTGGCAGCACAGCCCTCTGGTGTCTCAGCCACTCCTCCCAGTCTTGTATCATCAGCAAACTTGCTGAGGGTGCACTCTGTCCCGTCATCCAGGTCACTGAGGAATAAGTTGAACAAGACTGGACCCAGTATCAACCCCTGGGGGACACCACTAGTGACTGGCCTCCAGCTGGACTTTGCGCCACTGATCACAACCCTCTGAGCTCTGCCATTCAGCCAGTTCTCAATCCACCTCACTGTCCACTTATCTAGCCCATACTTCATCAGTTCATCTATGAAGACGTTATGGGAGATGCTGTCTAAAGCCTCACTGAAGTCAAGGTAAACAACAGCCACTGCTCTCCCCTCATCCACCAAGCCAGTCATCTTACTGTAGAAAGCTATCAGGTTGGTTAAGCACAATTTCCCCATCATAAATCCACGCTGACTAGTCAGTGAGCAGTGAGGGCCAGCTGCACCCCCAGGGACAGGCAGCCAGGAGCCAAGAGGGATAACATGGCAAGCAGGGCAGGGGCCTCACCAGTAAGGGCCCAGTCTCCAGTACGCAAGTGAGGTGAGCAGGGCAGACCCAGAGATTGTGATTAGGTTCAACCAAGAGTCCGGATCATCGTGGTCGTGAGGCAGGTCCAAGGTCAAGCCAGGAAGTCAGTCTACATGTCAGAGTCGGGATCAATGGGGTCCATGGCCAGGCGCAGTGTGACCACAAGGCGGGAAAGGGAGGGATGGATACTGGCATAGAGAGACACTCAAGGTTTGTGAGGGGTAAACAAAGCAGATTTAATCAAGGACTTACACTCCAAACTGCACGGGGAGCCCTGGGAACTGCGTGGAGGGGTCGCTGATGGGAAGCTGCTGGACCAACGGGTTGCATACCATCAGCTTCCCAGGGATCAAGCTGAGGTTCCTTGGTTCCTCCTCCTTGAGAATAGGGGTGAGATTTGCTTTCGTCCAGTCCCCAGGAATCTCCCCTGATCGCCATGACCTTTCAAAGATAATCGAGAGTGGCCTCGCAATGACATCAGCCAGCTCCCTCAGCACTCGTGGGTGCATCCCATCAGGGCCCATGGACTTGTGTATGTCCAGTTTATTTAAATGTTCCCTAACATGATCCTCCTCCACTGAGGGTAAGTCCTCCTTGCTCCAGATGACCCCTCTGGTCTCAGAGGCCTGGGATTCCTGAAGGCCAGTCTTACCACTAAAGACTGAGGCAAAGGCGGCATTCAGTGCCTTGGCCTTTTCCATGTCCTTTGTCACCAAGGCCCCTGCCCCATTCAGCAGTAGGCACACATTTTCCCTAGTCTTCCTTTTGCTGCGGATGTACTTGTAGAAGCCTTTCTCGTTGCACTTCACGGCCCTCACCAAACTCAACTCTGGGTGGGCTTTGGCTTTCCTAACCCCATCCCTGCATGCTCGGACAGTGTCTATATTCTTCCTGGGTCACTTGTCCCTGCTTCCACCCCATGTGCACTTCCTTTTTAGGTTTGAGTTTTGCCAGGAGCTCCTTGTTCATCCATGCAGGTCTCCTGCTGCCTTTGCTTGATTTCCTGCTTGCTGGGGTGGACCATTCTTGAGCTTGGAGGAGGTGATCCTTGAAAATCAACCATCTCTCTTGGACCTCTCTTCCCTCCAGGGCTGTATCCCATGGGATTCTTCCAAGCAGGTCCCTGAAGAGGCCAAAGTCTGCTCTCCTGAAGTCCAAGGTTGTGATCCTGCTCTTTGCCTCGTTCCCTCCTCTCAGGATCCTCACCTCCACCATCTCATGGTCACTGAAGCCAAGGCTATCCCTCACCAGTCTTTCCTTGTTTATTAGTATGAGGTCCAGTAGAGTGCCTCCCCTCGTTGACCCCTTGATCACCTGTGTTAGGAAATTGCTGTTAATGCACTTCAGAAACCTCCTGGATTCCTTGTGCCCTGCTGTGTTGTCCCTCCAGCAGATATCAGGGTGGTTCAAGTCCCCCATGAGGACTAGGGCATGCGAAGGTGAGGCTTCTTCCAGTTGTCTGAAGAAGGACTCTACTACTACTTCTTCCTGATCAGGCGGTCTATAGCAGACACCCACCACAATGTCACCCATGCTGGTCTGCCCTCTAATCCTGACCCATAAGCTCTCATCTGGCCTCTCACCTGTCCCTAAGCAGAACTCCATGCATGCCAGCTGCTCTCTCACATAAAGGGCACCTGCCCCTCCTCACCTTCCTGGCCTGTCCTTCCTGAAGAGCCCATATCCATCCATGTCATTGCTCCAGTTGTATAAGCTATCCCACCACATTGCTGTGATCCCAATGACATCATAGCTCTGTAACTGCACACATGCCTCCAATTCCCCCTGTTTGTTTCCCATGCTGCGTGCATTAGTGTACAGGCACTTCAGAGAGGCACCCAGTTGTACCGATTTGCCAGAAAGGGCATGAGAGCTTTCCCCATAATGCTGTCCTGTAGGCACTTCCTTATTTATGTGCATACACTTGGGGTGACTCCACTTTAGCCCTATTTTGTTGATTACAAGGTCCCTGCTGTTTACATGACCCCACACACTTTGCTTGCCAGCCTGGTCCACCCCTTCCTCACATGACTGTTGGTCATTCTCTCCCTCTGTCAGAGTCCAGTACTCCGACCAGTTTTTTTTTTTTTTTAAGATATTCCACACACAGTGCAATGTTTTATATAAAAGTTTACTTTGAAGGTATTTGATGTTACATGGGATTTTTGATTTAGCAGAGTGATCCAGCAATATACCAAAATCAATACAAGTGTATACACAGATATGTAATATATTATTTTCCAAATGCCAAAGATGGCAAAGAGCATTCATTTTCTAGGTGTTACAATTTAGTGATATGGAAATAACCAAAAATGAGGTGCATGTTTACCTTCTGAGTCAAAAAGGCCCCCCAAAAAGCCCACCACTGTGAATGCCCAGAAGTCTACTTATCTATTATTTTTAATCACAGTAATTTCTAATAGTACGTGTAGCTTTTCTGTCCAGCCAGTTTAAAGCATATTTTATATTTTTCAGTTTGTTTCAGCTTTTTCTCCACTTCTTAATTTTAGGTGTGGTATATTGGAGGGGAGAGAAGTGCTGTTTAGGATTACTCTTTCAGTTTTACATTTACTTTAAAACAGTTTCCATTTTTTTTTGGTTAATGATGTTATTTACAAACGTGTAGCTATAACTTTGTAACTCCTTACATCTCTGGCAAGAGTGGGAGCACACTTCTCATTTTGTTGTTTTATAGCTGTCCCAGGGTGTATTTAGATAATAGGAAGTAATGCTTTGGAGGAGATTCTATGATACTGGATGTGATAGAGTAGTGATGTCAGAGGTGAAAATCCTGGTGTAGTCAGTTGTGCCCTGCTCACTCTTCTAGGACAGGTAAAGTGGGTATGGATTTTCTGAGGTAATATGAAATATTTCATATTGAAATATGAAAGTCTTGTTTGTTATGTGTGGATATTAAGAATCCATAATGCTTTTAATAGAGATCTTACTACTAATTTCTAGGCTAAACTTTGTGGGAATCTAACCAAGAAACAGTAATTAAAAGTATGGCTTATCTGAATGGATTTTAATGGGACAAGGGATTGATCTCTTTCTTTGTTAGTTTAAGCCATAGGCATACAATATTGCTTTTTCTTAATTTAAGAAAAATCAAGCTATAAAAGCCTGCAGCATGATAATTATGTTTGCCTATGAAATGTTCTTAGCCTTCTGTTGTTGCAAGTAGTACCTACTAGAGCAGAGATGAAAGACAGGGGTGTGTGTGGGGGAAATAGCATCTCTTATTCAGCTTTTTATTTCCTGTATTTAACAGGACACTGCATGTGGTCACTTGTAGTGCTTTAGTTGTGTGCCTTTGTTTATGGCAAATAAAATACTTGCCATGTTTGCTGATGGCAAAATTGGGGAAAGGGGATATTAAACCCAAGTAAGTAAGTAATATGTACTCATTCCTGTGTTGCTGCATCAATGCAAGGGCAGGATTAGAACCTAAAACAAGTTCTCACCTTAAAAAAACGTTTATAGATTAAGTCTTTGGAGTCCTTCAGACTGACAAAATCAAAATAGAGGCTAAAACTTGACTCTAATCTTTGTGCCTAGGTATCATAAGCCAGTTTTTCCTTTGTACATGAATAGCTCTATTGCCTGTAGTTATTCTTGTTTCTCACTAGACTTGGCATGAGAAGAATCCCCTTCCCCCCTCCCCCCCCTCCCCCCCCAAAAAAGAGGGGGAGGTGTTCCTGATGGCTTCATGTATGTTGCCTGTAGGCAGTGCAGCATAATTGAGGTGGAACTTCCTACAAGATCCTGTCAGCATAGATATAAGTCAAACTCTTGATGTTATAGTACCACACTTTTAATGTGGTTTTCTTATTTCAGTGGAAGCTGAAAACGTAATGCAAGATTGTCAGAGGCCAGCACTCTCTGACCAGGTTCTCTTAGATATTCCACACACAGAGAGTGCAACGTTTAATATAAAAGTTTACTTTGAAGGTATTTGATGTTGTACAGGGTTTTTGATTTAGCAGAGTGATCCAGCAATATACCGAAATCACAATACAAGTGTATACACTTATACAGTTCAATCACAGTACCAATGTGATCGCCATTACTGGTCTCTATAATATGCTCACCGTCACAATGCTGGGTGTCCCCAAGAAGGAATACGTGGGTTGAAGCCAGCCCAAGCCCATTGCTCTCTTCAAAATTCCTTTGGTAGTTGTTGAGGTTTTATACTCTGTGTTGGGCTGAGCCACGTATACACTTCCCTCATGCTGGTCTGGCTAATTCAGGGAGACATTCACATTATTTTGATAAACTTGGGAAGAAACATTTACACCTGGTCCAATTAACAGATATGGCTGCTTATCTAAAACAAAGGCCACCCTCTGGTCCCCCTTGTGTTGAGATAAAGTCAGCTCTGTACAACAGCAAGGACTAACGAGCTGCATCCACACTGTTCCTGAGCTTCATGGGGCACCTCACCCTCTGAGCCTTCTCCCATTGTAGGGGTTATTGGTCAGTCACACCCTGCTCTGTTGTTCCTAGTTTAAAGCTCTTCTTACAAGGTTGGCCAGCCTCTTGACAAAGATCTCTAGTAATGCTTCCCAATAGCAGATAGAACTGACTTCAGACCACGCATTTGTTTAGAATTTGGATAATCATTTCCCACACTTTCTTTAAATGAGTATCTTTTTTGTTAAAGCTAGAAAAGAGGATTGTGGTGTTTGCCACTCCCCTGGCCCTTTTCTCTGTGAAGTCTGGCTAAGTTACAACAGGTGCAATGCTTTGTAGGCATTCATTAAACTCAAGTGACTTGAGTTCACTTAAAGGTACTTTTCCATTTGTTTTTTTCCAGCCACACTCACTATCATTTTTGAAATAGCATGGAAGGAAGTATCTTTTCATGTTTTACTTCTATGGGATTCATTTAATACTTTTAACAATGCAGAAAAGTTAACATTTGTTGGGCTAGAATAGATTTAAAAAACAAATTGTTATAAAATTTGGGATGATATATCTGCTTTCCATTAATATCAGTAGTTCCAGATTTGAAAGTGTTAGGCCCAATGTGATCTGTGCATAGGCAGTTGATCTGAGTGTATGCAGAAAGTTCAATTTAGGAAATTGCAGATTCTTTCTGCCTTAATGTAGATCTGTTCAGAATGATTGCTAGGCTTTGTATGTAAAGTAGCAATTAGAGTTTTTATTTTCATCAGCAGATTTGAGCCTTGCTCCTTAAATGAAGTGCTTGGATTCGGTTTGTTCTAAGAGCATAGAAAGAACCTTCTAATTTTAAAGTAGCAAAAGTTACTTGATGGCGCAGTAGGATTTGTCTGATCATGCCTCTTGCATAGACTGTTGTTTTCATGGGTAACTTTCCTTTGTTAGATGGTTACAAATGTCAGCTTCTTTCATGACATTTCTTTGCTGCATTAACTATTTCTTAAGCATGAATAGCTGTTCCATACTGTTACATTAGTTTTATGAAATATTAAAAAATCATTCACCAAGAAGCTGAAATAAAACTGCTATCTGATGCTGCTCCCATTGAATTTGAAAGCAGAATTCTGAATAAAGTGCATAATAGGGTATTTTGAGTCACCTTTGGCCTAGCGTCTGCATTGTAGAGCTGTAGCTCAAGGAGACTTTTCTCCTTTCCCTTTTTGACATGTGCTTTTCTTTTTTTGTGAGATTCTGTACAATTTCTAGTTTTGTCTGGAAAAGAACTTGATTTTGGGAACAGTTAAAATTCCTTATCTTGACAGTTTAAAAAACAAAACAAAACACCAGTGTGTGCAGCAGCTGTTGTTCAGAATACATATGTTATTTCTGAATATCAGTGTCAATGTAATGAAGAGCCTTTAGTATGGGCCAGTTGCAATTGCTTTTGCAATAGCCTGGTGATAGCAAGCTATAGTATATTTCTCTATCTGAAAAGGGTGATTAGAGAGGATGTGAAAATGTTTGTTTTTATTTGTAAATAAGAAGCAGAATCTAATGTTTCAGCAGCTGCTTTTAGAGTGGTTTAAAGTAAAACCAGCAAACTTCAGTTGTGAGCATGAATGTAAAATATTCAGTGCATCCATGATTCAGGCTTTCTGTTTCTGGCTCTTCTTAGTACTAATTTGTCATGAATCTTTATAGATAAAGTGTTACCCTGTAGCCCTGTGATACAGTATTGCCATTGCTAGTAACAGCCATAAGCTTTGTGCTGAGTTTGCAAGGCCTCAAGACTGAGGCTTGTGAGGCTTGCTCTGTCTGAACTTTTCCTGTCCTGCCTGCAGCTGTTTTACTTGGTTTAGCTGTGACAGCAATTTCTCTAATTGACTAGCTGTCTATGGCTAATTTGATTTACTTTTGTTTATCTTTGTATGGTGCCACCATGGTTTTATGACTAACATAATGATGTAGTGTAGAGAAATACAGTCCTGGTATGATAACAGAGGCCTTGAGGAGTAGAGAGACAGGATACAGTGTAGAGGAGTGCAGGCATGGGATAATAAGTGATGGGGCACAGGCTATAAACAGCTCACCTGTGGCCAGTTAAAGAAATGCAGACCTGGAGCCAGACAAAACTCATTTTAAGGGTAACAAAGAGAACAAAGAAATAGTATCTAGCATATATAAAAACCACCATACAGACCAATGAAGAAAAAGCAAAGGTGTAAAAGCATGTTAGCAAACATATAAAAATGACCCCAAGTGGATCCTAGAGCAAAGAAGAAGCCATCAGCGCGAACATCATACTCCTCCTGGTGAAGGGCTACAGATACTGACAACTCACTGTAACACCTCCCCACAACCACCACCAGAATGAAACCACCGACCTTAGGACCAAGAGGAGCAGGAGAAACAACACCAGGGATGGGATAGAAACTAAGGAGTGTGTGTATAACAATTTTAAACATATTATTGTTCTTTCTTTTTCTGTGATAATTAGATCTGAACTAATAATGGTTAAACTGTTAAGATTTCAATTATGCTAACAGTAAATTTTTGTCTGTCTGTCTCTCTCTCTCTAAAATATATATATATATATATAAAAAATATATATAAATATATATAATAATGTGTGCTTCCTCTTTGCCCATAAAAAAAATTCTTAGTGTAACA
>NW_026991390.1:62500-65000 GCF_036370855.1 Dromaius novaehollandiae | reverse complement strand
GGCGGGACGAAGTCCGCGACGCGGGCGCTCCGGGAGCGGGGGTTTCCCGAGTCTGCACTTAGGGGGACGAAGGCCCGGCCGCGCGGGGAGGGGAAGGAGAGCACCCCCCCTCTCCCCGGGGCAACGGGCCTGCGAGGCGCCCCAGCCGCGCCACACCGCGCGCGCCACGCGGCGCGGCGGCAGCCGCCGGGCTCGGAGGGGAGGGCGGGCACGGCCGGGCGCACCCGAACCGCGCCCCCCCCCACACCCACCGAGGGGCGGCACGCCGCTGCGCCCACGCCACGGCGCGGGTGACGATTGACCGTCAAGCGACGCTCAGACAGGCGTAGCCCCGGGAGGAACCCGGGGCCGCAAGTGCGTTCGAAGTGTCGATGATCAATGTGTCCTGCAATTCACATTAATTCTCGCAGCTAGCTGCGTTCTTCATCGACGCACGAGCCGAGTGATCCACCGCTAAGAGTTGTCTCGGTTTCGGTCCCCGCCGCGCGCGCGGGGGGACCGGGCAGCTTTCGCAGCCCCTGGGGGGCCCCCCCTCCTCCGCCCCCTCCTCCTCCGCCCCACCGCCCTTCCTCACGCCGACGCCGGCTGCTGAGCAAGGGACGGCAGAGACGGAAGGAGAGAGAGAGCGAGAGAAAGAGAGGGGCTTGCCTCACTGACCGTACAAGCACAGAGAAAGGGGGGGGGGGGGAAACGAAGGGCAAACCCGAACGAGAAGGGCGGGGAGCCCTCGCTCCCGACCTGGGGACAAACCCTGTCTCGCTTCGAGTCCGGCCCAGGCGCCCGGCTCGGTCTGGCCCGGCAGGGAGCGGCGGGCCGGCCACACCGCCTGCCTCGGGATGTTGGGGGGGGTCCGTCCCCGCAGACCACCCCCCCCCCGCCCCAGGCGTCAGAGCCCGGCCGCCACCGGGAGCGGCGTCGCCCCGCCGCCCGCGCGCCTGCGGCCCGCCGGCCCCGCGCTTCCCAGCTCCTCGCTCGCCTCGCCGGCCCTCCGGCTCGACCGCCGCCGCCGCCGCCGCCGCGGCGCCCACACCCCCGCGCGCCCGCACACACCGCCTCGCGGGTGACGCCACGCGCTCGCCCGTCCCCTCCGCGGACAGACGCCCGGCGGCGGGCAGGCGGGCAAGGCGGCACGGACGGGGACGGCGCCCGCTCTCCCCGTCTCCACGCGGAGAGCGGGGCGGGCCGCCCCCGCCGCCGCCCCACCACCGCCCCCCCGCTGCCTGGCGGAGCCGGGCGGGGCAGAGCGAGGCGGGCGCCCCGGACGGCAGAGTGCCGGGGCGGGCGCGTAGGGTAGGGCGCCGCCGACGGCGGCCACGGCGGAAGACCCAGAAGCACCGGCCAGGGAGAAGGAGGAGACGCGCGGAGGCTCGGCGCCCGCACCACCCGCGGTGGGGGCTCGCCCTCCCGGCGGCGAGCACGCGCTCGCGCCCGGCTCGCAACGCTCGAGGCAGGCCGGCAACTAGGCCGACCGCGCGGCGTCTCTCCGCCGAGACCAGACCGCGGAGAGAGGGGGCAGGGTAACCCCTCTCCGTCCCGGCTGCCCGCGGGGCGAGCGCGGGGCGCGCCGGCTGGCATGGGGGGGCGCGGCGCCCGCGCGCGCCGACCCCCCGGCCCTCCGGCAGCACGCCCGGCCGCCTCCGCGAGTCGCATCGGGCCGCCCGAGTCTTTAAACCTCCGCCCGGCTCTCCAACCGAGAACCCTCGGGCCCGGAGCCCGGGGCCCATGGCCATCCCTGCCCGGGGCGGCTGCCGGCGGCCGCGGTGGCCGGAGGCCCTCTCCCCTCTCTCGCTCGCTCCCTCCCTCCCCGCCCCCCCCACCCCCACCGCGGGGGAGGAAGGACCGGGGTGGGGGGAAGCCGAGGCGGGGGGGGGGAAGGCACGGCCGGTGCGGCGCGCACGGTGCGGCACCCGGGAGGAGCACGCTGGCACACGGGACCACACGGGTGGGTCACCGAGGGGGGGGCAGGAGAAGCGCGGGCGCTAGGTACCTGGCCCTGGGGTGAGGGAAACGACCTGAAATCCCCGCGGGGGTGCCTCCCCCGCCGCCGCCCGCCACCGGGCCGCCGCCGCCTCGCGGCGACGGCGGCAGCCTCGGCAGCGGCGACGAGACGGGACGCGGAGGGGGAACCCGGCACCCGCCAGCCGGCCCCCGCGCCCCTCGGCGGAGCGTCCGCCCGCGGGGTGCGCCCGACACCCGCCGCCACGACCTCGTCCTCCTCCCAGGGCCCGGGGTTTCCCTCAGTAACCCGGCGCCGGGTGGCAGCTGCACCCGGGAGGAGAGCCGTGGCTCGGGCCGCCCACTCGGGCACGAACCGTCGCCTCGCTTGGCCTCAACGCGACGCCCCCCGCTCGGGGGCCCGGCGCCCGCCCCGCGCGCCATCCCGGAACGCCTGCCCCCGCAGGTCTCTGCGGACGGGCTGCTCCGCCGCAGCCCGCCGCGGGTCCGCCCCCCACAGCTTAGGGGTGGGGACCCGTGGGACCCGTCCCAACCCGGAGGGCCG
>NW_026991390.1:47500-50000 GCF_036370855.1 Dromaius novaehollandiae | reverse complement strand
GGCGCACCACCGGGAGAGTGGTGGAGGAGAGGCCCGTGCGGCAGCACTGGCGGTGGTGGCGGGCGGGCGGCGCCGGGCGCCGGGCCACCGCGACCGACCCGATCTGGGGGCCCGGCGGGACGAAGTCCGCGACGCGGGCGCTCCGGGAGCGGGGGTTTCCCGAGTCTGCACTTAGGGGGACGAAGGCCCGGCCGCGCGGGGAGGGGAAGGAGAGCACCCCCCCTCTCCCCGGGGCAACGGGCCTGCGAGGCGCCCCAGCCGCGCCACACCGCGCGCGCCACGCGGCGCGGCGGCAGCCGCCGGGCTCGGAGGGGAGGGCGGGCACGGCCGGGCGCACCCGAACCGCGCCCCCCCCCACACCCACCGAGGGGCGGCACGCCGCTGCGCCCACGCCACGGCGCGGGTGACGATTGACCGTCAAGCGACGCTCAGACAGGCGTAGCCCCGGGAGGAACCCGGGGCCGCAAGTGCGTTCGAAGTGTCGATGATCAATGTGTCCTGCAATTCACATTAATTCTCGCAGCTAGCTGCGTTCTTCATCGACGCACGAGCCGAGTGATCCACCGCTAAGAGTTGTCTCGGTTTCGGTCCCCGCCGCGCGCGCGGGGGGACCGGGCAGCTTTCGCAGCCCCTGGGGGGCCCCCCCTCCTCCGCCCCCTCCTCCTCCGCCCCACCGCCCTTCCTCACGCCGACGCCGGCTGCTGAGCAAGGGACGGCAGAGACGGAAGGAGAGAGAGAGCGAGAGAAAGAGAGGGGCTTGCCTCACTGACCGTACAAGCACAGAGAAAGGGGGGGGGGGGGAAACGAAGGGCAAACCCGAACGAGAAGGGCGGGGAGCCCTCGCTCCCGACCTGGGGACAAACCCTGTCTCGCTTCGAGTCCGGCCCAGGCGCCCGGCTCGGTCTGGCCCGGCAGGGAGCGGCGGGCCGGCCACACCGCCTGCCTCGGGATGTTGGGGGGGGTCCGTCCCCGCAGACCACCCCCCCCCCGCCCCAGGCGTCAGAGCCCGGCCGCCACCGGGAGCGGCGTCGCCCCGCCGCCCGCGCGCCTGCGGCCCGCCGGCCCCGCGCTTCCCAGCTCCTCGCTCGCCTCGCCGGCCCTCCGGCTCGACCGCCGCCGCCGCCGCCGCCGCGGCGCCCACACCCCCGCGCGCCCGCACACACCGCCTCGCGGGTGACGCCACGCGCTCGCCCGTCCCCTCCGCGGACAGACGCCCGGCGGCGGGCAGGCGGGCAAGGCGGCACGGACGGGGACGGCGCCCGCTCTCCCCGTCTCCACGCGGAGAGCGGGGCGGGCCGCCCCCGCCGCCGCCCCACCACCGCCCCCCCGCTGCCTGGCGGAGCCGGGCGGGGCAGAGCGAGGCGGGCGCCCCGGACGGCAGAGTGCCGGGGCGGGCGCGTAGGGTAGGGCGCCGCCGACGGCGGCCACGGCGGAAGACCCAGAAGCACCGGCCAGGGAGAAGGAGGAGACGCGCGGAGGCTCGGCGCCCGCACCACCCGCGGTGGGGGCTCGCCCTCCCGGCGGCGAGCACGCGCTCGCGCCCGGCTCGCAACGCTCGAGGCAGGCCGGCAACTAGGCCGACCGCGCGGCGTCTCTCCGCCGAGACCAGACCGCGGAGAGAGGGGGCAGGGTAACCCCTCTCCGTCCCGGCTGCCCGCGGGGCGAGCGCGGGGCGCGCCGGCTGGCATGGGGGGGCGCGGCGCCCGCGCGCGCCGACCCCCCGGCCCTCCGGCAGCACGCCCGGCCGCCTCCGCGAGTCGCATCGGGCCGCCCGAGTCTTTAAACCTCCGCCCGGCTCTCCAACCGAGAACCCTCGGGCCCGGAGCCCGGGGCCCATGGCCATCCCTGCCCGGGGCGGCTGCCGGCG
Organism: Dromaius novaehollandiae; assembly: GCF_036370855.1. Lineage (NCBI taxonomy): Eukaryota > Metazoa > Chordata > Aves > Casuariiformes > Dromaiidae > Dromaius > Dromaius novaehollandiae. Next base: position 48,133 of record NW_026991390.1, on the reverse strand, counting down.
GCCGCGGTGGCCGGAGGCCCTCTCCCCTCTCTCGCTCGCTCCCTCCCTCCCCGCCCCCCCCACCCCCACCGCGGGGGAGGAAGGACCGGGGTGGGGGGAAGCCGAGGCGGGGGGGGGGAAGGCACGGCCGGTGCGGCGCGCACGGTGCGGCACCCGGGAGGAGCACGCTGGCACACGGGACCACACGGGTGGGTCACCGAGGGGGGGGCAGGAGAAGCGCGGGCGCTAGGTACCTGGCCCTGGGGTGAGGGAAACGACCTGAAATCCCCGCGGGGGTGCCTCCCCCGCCGCCGCCCGCCACCGGGCCGCCGCCGCCTCGCGGCGACGGCGGCAGCCTCGGCAGCGGCGACGAGACGGGACGCGGAGGGGGAACCCGGCACCCGCCAGCCGGCCCCCGCGCCCCTCGGCGGAGCGTCCGCCCGCGGGGTGCGCCCGACACCCGCCGCCACGACCTCGTCCTCCTCCCAGGGCCCGGGGTTTCCCTCAGTAACCCGGCGCCGGGTGGCAGCTGCACCCGGGAGGAGAGCCGTGGCTCGGGCCGCCCACTCGGGCACGAACCGTCACCTCGCTTGGCCTCAACGCGACGCCCCCCGCTCGGGGGCCCGGCGCCCGCCCCGCGCGCCATCCCGGAAC
>NW_026991390.1:32500-35000 GCF_036370855.1 Dromaius novaehollandiae | reverse complement strand
GCGGGGAAGCGCGGGGTTGGGGGGGGCCCGGCGGGCGCCGAAACGGCGGCGGTCAGGGCCAGGGCGAGGCAAAGGGCGGCCGGCCGTCCCCTCTGCCGGAGGGGAACGGGGGACCGGCGCACCACCGGGAGAGTGGTGGAGGAGAGGCCCGTGCGGCGGCACTGGCGGTGGTGGCGGGCGGGCGGCGCCGGGCGCCGGGCCACCGCGACCGACCCGATCTGGGGGCCCGGCGGGACGAAGTCCGCGACGCGGGCGCTCCGGGAGCGGGGGTTTCCCGAGTCTGCACTTAGGGGGACGAAGGCCCGGCCGCGCGGGGAGGGGAAGGAGAGCACCCCCCCTCTCCCCGGGGCAACGGGCCTGCGAGGCGCCCCAGCCGCGCCACACCGCGCGCGCCACGCGGCGCGGCGGCAGCCGCCGGGCTCGGAGGGGAGGGCGGGCACGGCCGGGCGCACCCGAACCGCGCCCCCCCCCACACCCACCGAGGGGCGGCACGCCGCTGCGCCCACGCCACGGCGCGGGTGACGATTGACCGTCAAGCGACGCTCAGACAGGCGTAGCCCCGGGAGGAACCCGGGGCCGCAAGTGCGTTCGAAGTGTCGATGATCAATGTGTCCTGCAATTCACATTAATTCTCGCAGCTAGCTGCGTTCTTCATCGACGCACGAGCCGAGTGATCCACCGCTAAGAGTTGTCTCGGTTTCGGTCCCCGCCGCGCGCGCGGGGGGACCGGGCAGCTTTCGCAGCCCCTGGGGGGCCCCCCCTCCTCCGCCCCCTCCTCCTCCGCCCCACCGCCCTTCCTCACGCCGACGCCGGCTGCTGAGCAAGGGACGGCAGAGACGGAAGGAGAGAGAGAGCGAGAGAAAGAGAGGGGCTTGCCTCACTGACCGTACAAGCACAGAGAAAGGGGGGGGGGGGGAAACGAAGGGCAAACCCGAACGAGAAGGGCGGGGAGCCCTCGCTCCCGACCTGGGGACAAACCCTGTCTCGCTTCGAGTCCGGCCCAGGCGCCCGGCTCGGTCTGGCCCGGCAGGGAGCGGCGGGCCGGCCACACCGCCTGCCTCGGGATGTTGGGGGGGGTCCGTCCCCGCAGACCACCCCCCCCCCGCCCCAGGCGTCAGAGCCCGGCCGCCACCGGGAGCGGCGTCGCCCCGCCGCCCGCGCGCCTGCGGCCCGCCGGCCCCGCGCTTCCCAGCTCCTCGCTCGCCTCGCCGGCCCTCCGGCTCGACCGCCGCCGCCGCCGCCGCCGCGGCGCCCACACCCCCGCGCGCCCGCACACACCGCCTCGCGGGTGACGCCACGCGCTCGCCCGTCCCCTCCGCGGACAGACGCCCGGCGGCGGGCAGGCGGGCAAGGCGGCACGGACGGGGACGGCGCCCGCTCTCCCCGTCTCCACGCGGAGAGCGGGGCGGGCCGCCCCCGCCGCCGCCCCACCACCGCCCCCCCGCTGCCTGGCGGAGCCGGGCGGGGCAGAGCGAGGCGGGCGCCCCGGACGGCAGAGTGCCGGGGCGGGCGCGTAGGGTAGGGCGCCGCCGACGGCGGCCACGGCGGAAGACCCAGAAGCACCGGCCAGGGAGAAGGAGGAGACGCGCGGAGGCTCGGCGCCCGCACCACCCGCGGTGGGGGCTCGCCCTCCCGGCGGCGAGCACGCGCTCGCGCCCGGCTCGCAACGCTCGAGGCAGGCCGGCAACTAGGCCGACCGCGCGGCGTCTCTCCGCCGAGACCAGACCGCGGAGAGAGGGGGCAGGGTAACCCCTCTCCGTCCCGGCTGCCCGCGGGGCGAGCGCGGGGCGCGCCGGCTGGCATGGGGGGGCGCGGCGCCCGCGCGCGCCGACCCCCCGGCCCTCCGGCAGCACGCCCGGCCGCCTCCGCGAGTCGCATCGGGCCGCCCGAGTCTTTAAACCTCCGCCCGGCTCTCCAACCGAGAACCCTCGGGCCCGGAGCCCGGGGCCCATGGCCATCCCTGCCCGGGGCGGCTGCCGGCGGCCGCGGTGGCCGGAGGCCCTCTCCCCTCTCTCGCTCGCTCCCTCCCTCCCCGCCCCCCCCACCCCCACCGCGGGGGAGGAAGGACCGGGGTGGGGGGAAGCCGAGGCGGGGGGGGGGAAGGCACGGCCGGTGCGGCGCGCACGGTGCGGCACCCGGGAGGAGCACGCTGGCACACGGGACCACACGGGTGGGTCACCGAGGGGGGGGCAGGAGAAGCGCGGGCGCTAGGTACCTGGCCCTGGGGTGAGGGAAACGACCTGAAATCCCCGCGGGGGTGCCTCCCCCGCCGCCGCCCGCCACCGGGCCGCCGCCGCCTCGCGGCGACGGCGGCAGCCTCGGCAGCGGCGACGAGACGGGACGCGGAGGGGGAACCCGGCACCCGCCAGCCGGCCCCCGCGCCCCTCGGCGGAGCGTCCGCCCGCGGGGTGCGCCCGACACCCGCCGCCACGACCTCGTCCTCCTCCCAGGGCCCGGGGTTTCCCTCAGTAACCCGGCGCCGGGTGGCAGCTGCACCCGG
>NW_026991390.1:17500-20000 GCF_036370855.1 Dromaius novaehollandiae | reverse complement strand
CCCCCCCCCGGCCGCGGCCCCCCGCGCGCCGCCGCCGCCGCCGGGCCTCAACGCAACGCCGCGCGGCTGACGCCAGCCGGCGGGTGGAAGTGGCTCGACGACGCGCTGCGGACGCGGGGAAGCGCGGGGTTGGGGGGGGCCCGGCGGGCGCCGAAACGGCGGCGGTCAGGGCCAGGGCGAGGCAAAGGGCGGCCGGCCGTCCCCTCTGCCGGAGGGGAACGGGGGACCGGCGCACCACCGGGAGAGTGGTGGAGGAGAGGCCCGTGCGGCAGCACTGGCGGTGGTGGCGGGCGGGCGGCGCCGGGCGCCGGGCCACCGCGACCGACCCGATCTGGGGGCCCGGCGGGACGAAGTCCGCGACGCGGGCGCTCCGGGAGCGGGGGTTTCCCGAGTCTGCACTTAGGGGGACGAAGGCCCGGCCGCGCGGGGAGGGGAAGGAGAGCACCCCCCCTCTCCCCGGGGCAACGGGCCTGCGAGGCGCCCCAGCCGCGCCACACCGCGCGCGCCACGCGGCGCGGCGGCAGCCGCCGGGCTCGGAGGGGAGGGCGGGCACGGCCGGGCGCACCCGAACCGCGCCCCCCCCCACACCCACCGAGGGGCGGCACGCCGCTGCGCCCACGCCACGGCGCGGGTGACGATTGACCGTCAAGCGACGCTCAGACAGGCGTAGCCCCGGGAGGAACCCGGGGCCGCAAGTGCGTTCGAAGTGTCGATGATCAATGTGTCCTGCAATTCACATTAATTCTCGCAGCTAGCTGCGTTCTTCATCGACGCACGAGCCGAGTGATCCACCGCTAAGAGTTGTCTCGGTTTCGGTCCCCGCCGCGCGCGCGGGGGGACCGGGCAGCTTTCGCAGCCCCTGGGGGGCCCCCCCTCCTCCGCCCCCTCCTCCTCCGCCCCACCGCCCTTCCTCACGCCGACGCCGGCTGCTGAGCAAGGGACGGCAGAGACGGAAGGAGAGAGAGAGCGAGAGAAAGAGAGGGGCTTGCCTCACTGACCGTACAAGCACAGAGAAAGGGGGGGGGGGGGAAACGAAGGGCAAACCCGAACGAGAAGGGCGGGGAGCCCTCGCTCCCGACCTGGGGACAAACCCTGTCTCGCTTCGAGTCCGGCCCAGGCGCCCGGCTCGGTCTGGCCCGGCAGGGAGCGGCGGGCCGGCCACACCGCCTGCCTCGGGATGTTGGGGGGGGTCCGTCCCCGCAGACCACCCCCCCCCCGCCCCAGGCGTCAGAGCCCGGCCGCCACCGGGAGCGGCGTCGCCCCGCCGCCCGCGCGCCTGCGGCCCGCCGGCCCCGCGCTTCCCAGCTCCTCGCTCGCCTCGCCGGCCCTCCGGCTCGACCGCCGCCGCCGCCGCCGCCGCGGCGCCCACACCCCCGCGCGCCCGCACACACCGCCTCGCGGGTGACGCCACGCGCTCGCCCGTCCCCTCCGCGGACAGACGCCCGGCGGCGGGCAGGCGGGCAAGGCGGCACGGACGGGGACGGCGCCCGCTCTCCCCGTCTCCACGCGGAGAGCGGGGCGGGCCGCCCCCGCCGCCGCCCCACCACCGCCCCCCCGCTGCCTGGCGGAGCCGGGCGGGGCAGAGCGAGGCGGGCGCCCCGGACGGCAGAGTGCCGGGGCGGGCGCGTAGGGTAGGGCGCCGCCGACGGCGGCCACGGCGGAAGACCCAGAAGCACCGGCCAGGGAGAAGGAGGAGACGCGCGGAGGCTCGGCGCCCGCACCACCCGCGGTGGGGGCTCGCCCTCCCGGCGGCGAGCACGCGCTCGCGCCCGGCTCGCAACGCTCGAGGCAGGCCGGCAACTAGGCCGACCGCGCGGCGTCTCTCCGCCGAGACCAGACCGCGGAGAGAGGGGGCAGGGTAACCCCTCTCCGTCCCGGCTGCCCGCGGGGCGAGCGCGGGGCGCGCCGGCTGGCATGGGGGGGCGCGGCGCCCGCGCGCGCCGACCCCCCGGCCCTCCGGCAGCACGCCCGGCCGCCTCCGCGAGTCGCATCGGGCCGCCCGAGTCTTTAAACCTCCGCCCGGCTCTCCAACCGAGAACCCTCGGGCCCGGAGCCCGGGGCCCATGGCCATCCCTGCCCGGGGCGGCTGCCGGCGGCCGCGGTGGCCGGAGGCCCTCTCCCCTCTCTCGCTCGCTCCCTCCCTCCCCGCCCCCCCCACCCCCACCGCGGGGGAGGAAGGACCGGGGTGGGGGGAAGCCGAGGCGGGGGGGGGGAAGGCACGGCCGGTGCGGCGCGCACGGTGCGGCACCCGGGAGGAGCACGCTGGCACACGGGACCACACGGGTGGGTCACCGAGGGGGGGGCAGGAGAAGCGCGGGCGCTAGGTACCTGGCCCTGGGGTGAGGGAAACGACCTGAAATCCCCGCGGGGGTGCCTCCCCCGCCGCCGCCCGCCACCGGGCCGCCGCCGCCTCGCGGCGACGGCGGCAGCCTCGGCAGCGGCGACGAGACGGGACGCGGAGGGGGAACCCGGCACCCGCCAGCCGGCCCCCGCGCCCCTC
>NW_026991390.1:0-5000 GCF_036370855.1 Dromaius novaehollandiae | reverse complement strand
CCGCCTCCTCCTCCCGGCCGCTGACCTCCGCTCTCCGCCCCGGCGTGGGGACGGCGCGGCGCGCCCTCCCTCGCCCCCCGCCCCGCCGCCGCCCCACGGCGCCCGCGCTGCGCGGCCCCCCCCCCGGCCGCGGCCCCCCGCGCGCCGCCGCCGCCGCCGGGCCTCAACGCAACGCCGCGCGGCTGACGCCAGCCGGCGGGTGGAAGTGGCTCGACGACGCGCTGCGGACGCGGGGAAGCGCGGGGTTGGGGGGGGCCCGGCGGGCGCCGAAACGGCGGCGGTCAGGGCCAGGGCGAGGCAAAGGGCGGCCGGCCGTCCCCTCTGCCGGAGGGGAACGGGGGACCGGCGCACCACCGGGAGAGTGGTGGAGGAGAGGCCCGTGCGGCGGCACTGGCGGTGGTGGCGGGCGGGCGGCGCCGGGCGCCGGGCCACCGCGACCGACCCGATCTGGGGGCCCGGCGGGACGAAGTCCGCGACGCGGGCGCTCCGGGAGCGGGGGTTTCCCGAGTCTGCACTTAGGGGGACGAAGGCCCGGCCGCGCGGGGAGGGGAAGGAGAGCACCCCCCCTCTCCCCGGGGCAACGGGCCTGCGAGGCGCCCCAGCCGCGCCACACCGCGCGCGCCACGCGGCGCGGCGGCAGCCGCCGGGCTCGGAGGGGAGGGCGGGCACGGCCGGGCGCACCCGAACCGCGCCCCCCCCCACACCCACCGAGGGGCGGCACGCCGCTGCGCCCACGCCACGGCGCGGGTGACGATTGACCGTCAAGCGACGCTCAGACAGGCGTAGCCCCGGGAGGAACCCGGGGCCGCAAGTGCGTTCGAAGTGTCGATGATCAATGTGTCCTGCAATTCACATTAATTCTCGCAGCTAGCTGCGTTCTTCATCGACGCACGAGCCGAGTGATCCACCGCTAAGAGTTGTCTCGGTTTCGGTCCCCGCCGCGCGCGCGGGGGGACCGGGCAGCTTTCGCAGCCCCTGGGGGGCCCCCCCTCCTCCGCCCCCTCCTCCTCCGCCCCACCGCCCTTCCTCACGCCGACGCCGGCTGCTGAGCAAGGGACGGCAGAGACGGAAGGAGAGAGAGAGCGAGAGAAAGAGAGGGGCTTGCCTCACTGACCGTACAAGCACAGAGAAAGGGGGGGGGGGGGAAACGAAGGGCAAACCCGAACGAGAAGGGCGGGGAGCCCTCGCTCCCGACCTGGGGACAAACCCTGTCTCGCTTCGAGTCCGGCCCAGGCGCCCGGCTCGGTCTGGCCCGGCAGGGAGCGGCGGGCCGGCCACACCGCCTGCCTCGGGATGTTGGGGGGGGTCCGTCCCCGCAGACCACCCCCCCCCCGCCCCAGGCGTCAGAGCCCGGCCGCCACCGGGAGCGGCGTCGCCCCGCCGCCCGCGCGCCTGCGGCCCGCCGGCCCCGCGCTTCCCAGCTCCTCGCTCGCCTCGCCGGCCCTCCGGCTCGACCGCCGCCGCCGCCGCCGCCGCGGCGCCCACACCCCCGCGCGCCCGCACACACCGCCTCGCGGGTGACGCCACGCGCTCGCCCGTCCCCTCCGCGGACAGACGCCCGGCGGCGGGCAGGCGGGCAAGGCGGCACGGACGGGGACGGCGCCCGCTCTCCCCGTCTCCACGCGGAGAGCGGGGCGGGCCGCCCCCGCCGCCGCCCCACCACCGCCCCCCCGCTGCCTGGCGGAGCCGGGCGGGGCAGAGCGAGGCGGGCGCCCCGGACGGCAGAGTGCCGGGGCGGGCGCGTAGGGTAGGGCGCCGCCGACGGCGGCCACGGCGGAAGACCCAGAAGCACCGGCCAGGGAGAAGGAGGAGACGCGCGGAGGCTCGGCGCCCGCACCACCCGCGGTGGGGGCTCGCCCTCCCGGCGGCGAGCACGCGCTCGCGCCCGGCTCGCAACGCTCGAGGCAGGCCGGCAACTAGGCCGACCGCGCGGCGTCTCTCCGCCGAGACCAGACCGCGGAGAGAGGGGGCAGGGTAACCCCTCTCCGTCCCGGCTGCCCGCGGGGCGAGCGCGGGGCGCGCCGGCTGGCATGGGGGGGCGCGGCGCCCGCGCGCGCCGACCCCCCGGCCCTCCGGCAGCACGCCCGGCCGCCTCCGCGAGTCGCATCGGGCCGCCCGAGTCTTTAAACCTCCGCCCGGCTCTCCAACCGAGAACCCTCGGGCCCGGAGCCCGGGGCCCATGGCCATCCCTGCCCGGGGCGGCTGCCGGCGGCCGCGGTGGCCGGAGGCCCTCTCCCCTCTCTCGCTCGCTCCCTCCCTCCCCGCCCCCCCCACCCCCACCGCGGGGGAGGAAGGACCGGGGTGGGGGGAAGCCGAGGCGGGGGGGGGGAAGGCACGGCCGGTGCGGCGCGCACGGTGCGGCACCCGGGAGGAGCACGCTGGCACACGGGACCACACGGGTGGGTCACCGAGGGGGGGGCAGGAGAAGCGCGGGCGCTAGGTACCTGGCCCTGGGGTGAGGGAAACGACCTGAAATCCCCGCGGGGGTGCCTCCCCCGCCGCCGCCCGCCACCGGGCCGCCGCCGCCTCGCGGCGACGGCGGCAGCCTCGGCAGCGGCGACGAGACGGGACGCGGAGGGGGAACCCGGCACCCGCCAGCCGGCCCCCGCGCCCCTCGGCGGAGCGTCCGCCCGCGGGGTGCGCCCGACACCCGCCGCCACGACCTCGTCCTCCTCCCAGGGCCCGGGGTTTCCCTCAGTAACCCGGCGCCGGGTGGCAGCTGCACCCGGGAGGAGAGCCGTGGCTCGGGCCGCCCACTCGGGCACGAACCGTCGCCTCGCTTGGCCTCAACGCGACGCCCCCCGCTCGGGGGCCCGGCGCCCGCCCCGCGCGCCATCCCGGAACGCCTGCCCCCGCAGGTCTCTGCGGACGGGCTGCTCCGCCGCAGCCCGCCGCGGGTCCGCCCCCCACAGCTTAGGGGTGGGGACCCGTGGGACCCGTCCCAACCCGGAGGGCCGTCTCCCTCGCCTCCGCGCCCGCCGCTTCCTCTCCCGCGGGCGCCGGGGAGTAGCCAAGCCCCGCCGCCCCTCACACGCACTGCCGCCCGCTCCCGCCGGGCCCTCCCCTGGGCCGGACCCCCCCCCCCTTCCCCTTCCCCCCCAGCGGCAGCGGAGCGCCGTGGGGTGGGGGGGCGGGGGGGGGCGGGCCGCGGCTCCCGGAGACGGGCACCGGCAGCGGAGCGGGCACCAGCAGAGGCGAGAGGGGAGAGACGGGGGGAGGCGGTCCCCCACCGGCAGCGGTGGAATCGGCAGCGGGCTCTCGGCGAGCGAGCGCGGCCTCGGGAGGGCCGTGCACCCGCCGGCGGGCCGAGCCCCGTGCTCGGCCCCGCGGCGCAGAGTGCGGGACAGGCGAACTCGGGTACGCGCGCGCGGCAGCCGGGACGCGGCGGGCGGGGGGGCCACACCGGTGTCCGGTGCCGTCGGCATCGGCAGCGAGGCGCGGCGGCCCGGCGGCGGCCCGGCGGCGGGCCGGCACAGGTTTCGGAATGCCACGGGGGCCCGTAACCCCTCTTCCTCGCGGCGGGCTCGCGCGGCCCGCCGGCCCTGCCCCCGGCACGCGCCCACGGGCTCGCTCGCTCTCGCGCGGCGCCTCGCTCGCCAGGGCCGGGAGGCAGGCCCTTCCACTCCGGGGTCCCGCTTGCGCGCCGTCGCCCGCCCGCGACGCGGGCCGGCCCCTCCGCCGCCGTCGTCGTCCGTCCCTCCCGCCGGACGCTCCCCCTCCGCCGCGGGGGGCCTCCCCCCCCCTCCTCCCCCCCCGGCTCACCTTCCCCCTAGCCCGCTCCCGGTGACGGCAGCGGGATCCTCGGGGGAGTCGGCTGGAGCCGGGTGGGGGGGGGCGGTGGGGAAGCGCCCTTCCGCGGCGCTGGACAGAGCGGGAGGCGGGGGGCGGGCGGCAGCAGCGGGGAGGCTCGGCCACGCACCGGCACGGGCGGCGGCAGCGGGGACCGGAGGCGGGAAGGGCCACCGGCACGAGGCAGGAGGAGGCCGCACGGAGGAGGAGCCGCGGCGCGCTCCGGGGGGGAGGTCGAGCCGGCGGCCCGGAGGCCAGCCCTCCGGATTCCGAGGGGAGAGCGTCGCCCCGCGGGGCAACCCGCTCCGCGCCCGGGGCCCCACCGCGGGGCCCCCTCGCACGCGGAGCGGGCGGGAGGTGCCGCCCCGCGCCCGGGGCCCCACCGCAGGGCCCCCTCGGCACGCGGAGCGGGGGAGTCGGCGGCACGGCCGGACGCCCGGCACAGCGCACCCGCGCGAAACCCCGGTAATGATCCTTCCGCAGGTTCACCTACGGAAACCTTGTTACGACTTTTACTTCCTCTAGATAGTCAAGTTCGACCGTCTTCTCGACGCTCCGGCAGGGCCGTGGCCGACCCCGCCGGGGCCGATCCGAGGACCTCACTAAACCATCCAATCGGTAGTAGCGACGGGCGGTGTGTACAAAGGGCAGGGACTTAATCAACGCGAGCTTATGACCCGCACTTACTGGGAATTCCTCGTTCATGGGGAATAATTGCAATCCCCGATCCCCATCACGAATGGGGTTCAACGGGTTACCCGCGCCTGCCGGCGTAGGGTAGACACAAGCTGAGCCAGTCAGTGTAGCGCGCGTGCAGCCCCGGACATCTAAGGGCATCACAGACCTGTTATTGCTCAATCTCGGGTGGCTGAACGCCACTTGTCCCTCTAAGAAGTTGGACGCCGACCGCTCGGGGGTCGCGTAACTAGTTAGCATGCCAGAGTCTCGTTCGTTATCGGAATTAACCAGACAAATCGCTCCACCAACTAAGAACGGCCATGCACCACCACCCACGGAATCGAGAAAGAGCTCTCAATCTGTCAATCCTGTCCGTGTCCGGGCCGGGTGAGGTTTCCCGTGTTGAGTCAAATTAAGCCGCAGGCTCCACTCCTGGTGGTGCCCTTCCGTCAATTCCTTTAAGTTTCAGCTTTGCAACCATACTCCCCCCGGAACCCAAAGACTTGGGTTTCCCGGGAGCTGCCCGGCGGGTC
>NW_026991389.1:185000-234091 GCF_036370855.1 Dromaius novaehollandiae | reverse complement strand
AGGGGGAGAGAGAAGGGGGAGGGCGGGGGGAGAGAGAAGGGGGGAGGGAGGGGGAGAGAGAGAAGGGGGGAGGGAGAGAGAGAGAAGGGGGAGAGGGGGAGAGAGAGAAGGGGGGGAGAGAGAGGGAGAGAGAGAAGGGGGGGAGAGAGAGAAAGGGGGAGGGACTGCTTCTCTGTTTCTAACTCCAATTTTCCCAGTAGCTACAGTATGTTTTAGAACAGATAAACTGGAAAGATTCTTCAGAAATAGTAGTTAGGATTTAAAAGACAATAAATGCTAGTGCTGCCAAATTTGATGTAATACCAGGAAATCTTTCTAAACAGGATTTAATCCAATTCAAGGCATTTTGCAAATTTCTCATGTAAATAAATAAAACGAGATAAATTTGACAGTGTCTGGGGGTAGGAAAGAGTGTTTGTGTGCATGCATGTGTATTTTACAGCCAGGCCTGGAAGAGAGCCAGAAAGCAGTCTGTCAATTAGATCATGGGGCAAAGCACTTCTGATTCAGGTTTTGGGGGGGTTTTTGTTGTTTTTTTTTCTTTTCTTTTTTTTTTAATCAAATAGAGTTAAAATATTTGGAGAAGCCATTTGCTCTCTCTCTCCAATGAAAGTTTTGAGAAAGAAAAAAACCCACACTTATCATTCTTGCTTTTCTTCTTGAGGTATGCATGTTTGTGCCTTAACTTCAGAATATATCTTCAGGTGACTGAGCTGGAGGAGAAGGTATGATGGTTTTGTTTTATCTTACAAGTCACAGCTATGACAATACAATGAAAAGAATCTATAAATTGCAACAAACTTCTGTACAACACAATTCCTGCAGCCCTGAAATAGCAACAGTCTGCACAAACAATGGACTTCAAACTATCTGAATATATACAGGTCACGATTTCCCATCTTTCTGCCTAACAATTTCTCCCTCTAGACTTGGAAAATCTGAAGAGGTACACACAGTTTACTATTTATAATGCTGTCTACTTGCATCCCATTCTACTCCAAAAAGTGTCAACAAGAAATTTAGTGCTATCTCTTAATATAAATGCAGCCATACTAGTAAACTGGAACACTGCCTCTGTATTAGAGGGTGGACTGACTTAACTCTCCATTTTATACCTATAGTTTTAAATCAGTATACAGAGCATATTAGAGCTGTAGAGAAAAAATAATTTAATTTTGTTCCCTGACTAACCACTCTGCTGAGGTCAGTGTAGAGCACAGAGCAGGAATGTTTCAAAAGCTAGTAAGTTAAAAAAAAAAAAATCTGATGTTCACATTGGACTTTGTATCTCTACTCCCTCCCTCTCCAGTCTAAGCTAAATGTCAATAACCATCTTGTTCAGAGGTAGGTCAGAACAGTGGACGAAATATCTATTTTAGCCTAGATGTTACATGGCTTTTTGAAATAGTTTCAACCTGATGTTTTTCCAGTCACTCAAATAAAAACATCTCCAAAGCTTTAAGATACAATGGGACCTAGTCAGATATTCATCCGCAGCAGCTTAGAAATATAGTAGTCAGTTAAAACATAATTTTTGTTTACAATTTTTGTTGTTACAAATATTGTTGTAACAAGTTACTGTTGTTCTCCAATATTTTCAACCAGCTTAATGAAAATACAGTAGAACCTCATTGTTTCACACTTGTCACTGGGAGATTCAGCGTACATTTCTTCACTGTGACCATTTTACAACATTCAAGCACTGAGAGTTAGCCAGGATGATGCACTTCAAGATACGCTCTGTTCTTACCAGTGGTGAGTTATAATTCAGCTTTATTTCCTATCCTGGGATGTAAGTGTACTGATATTTAGTAGGAAAAAAAAAAAAAGTCATAAAATGAGGTAGCACTGACACTCTCTTTGCTGGAATGTGGACAGATCCTGGGCTTAATTTTAAAGGGTGGCTTCGCAAGATTCTACTGTAATCTACACAAAATGTATAAAACACGAACCATTTCCAGAATAAGGCCACTAATTTTGCCATTGGCAATTAACAGTGAGAAACAGCAGTTAAAAGCAAAAACACTCACTTGATTACAGAGGTGTTTTTGAGGCAATAAACTGTGGGAAGAAGTATAAACACACAGTCCTCTCATCCCTCCTCTTTCTTTTCCAGTATGAGTTTAGGTGTCTCTGCTTCCTGTATGTACTATTCCCCGAGGAGAAATTTCAGTCTGTTTTCTTAGTGGGGAATCCAAACAAGTCCATGCTACATTTGAAGATGGGGACAGCACTGTAGAACAGTAGGATTACAAGTTTCCCATGAGTCATAGTCATGACAGTCTGATGTCCAGATGCCCAGATTCGATACCAGGGCTTCTCTTCTCTGCAATGGCTGGGCACAACATGTTGTTCAGATTCACTTCTGTGACCTAGGAAAGGGACAACAAATTTATAAATTAGTAATATTTTGGGTTGCAATGCTTCAGAGACCTAAAATGGTAATTTTCAAATTACCATAGTAATCAAAAGTGTTTAGCTGGCAATCCTTTGTTCAGCATCAATTGGCCAGCTTTCAGAAGGAAAGCAGATCTGAATGCAGTTGTGCATTTAAGAGATGGATTTACATGGGTGCATAGCTGATTTATGGAAGGTTTTACCACTACTTGTGAAATATGAGGTACAAATGGCCATTAGGACATGCGATTAAAAATTTGTATTCAAGTAATTTTATCCATGTGAATCTGGACACTTTGAAAAACTAGTCAGTGTTTTTATTTTGAATGTACTTGCAAACTATCTGTTTATTAACACACATTTACTTACCAATCCCAGAATCTGCAAGATGCTAAAATGGTATACAAACATAAGCCCAGTAGACAGAAGAGCCCACCAGAAACTGGAGAGTGGTTCTGGAGTGTAGACACCTTGAAAAGAAAGGAATACATTAGTATTCAGCTGAATTACTGTGTCCAAACACTCATGGAAAATCCTCTTTTCTCCTCTAGATGTTGGGGTATCTGGTTTTAGCTGATAACCTAGAGACTCCTGTTATAGTAATTAATATTTGAGAGCCTTATTTCTTACCTGCAGCATCCGGATCAGTTTCTTCCCTCCTTCTGCTCCAACATTAAAATGTACAATATATTAGCTCAGTAAGCTTGCCTATTTTCCACCAACACCAGTGATTTTTACCTCATTTACCTAATTTTTCCTTCTAACACAGAAGTACTAAATGTATCTAAAATACTGTAACAGCATACAATGGAGTCTTCGAAATCAGGTTATTTTTGTACTCAAACACCTGCTTGTTATGGGAGCTATGACTTTAGCATGTACAGAACTAACCCAGGCAGTGGCAATTACTGCACAGTGCTGCATTAGAGTGTAGCTTGATGGCCATTTCCTCCTATTTCATCGTTGGTTGACATCTATTCAAGTAATTTGCACTGATAGTGCATAGAAACAGAAAACCTTTATAAAGTAGTCAATCCATTAGTGACAGACCGTGCTCTTAAGTGAAAATTGCTGTGGAGATACTCTCAAATATACAGTATAAGCAATTAATTTTATATTCAGTAGACACCACAGATGCCTCAGTATTTCAGGGCTCTCCTCCTGAAAACGAGTTTTGGCAATTTAGTGAAAAAACACAATGTCACATGATGTAGAGTTCACCAAAGAAGTAATAATACTCTAATAAAAGTACCCTTAGATGCAAGGCTATTTTTAGAATTAAGTATTCAAACATATGGCGAGAACAGAAACAGTTTACAGAGTTGTCAAAGTCTTACTAGCAGACATGTTAATAAGATATGGGGAAAAATATTGCTTTCCTTATGACTTTAATAACCTAGGGGGACACACACACACAAAAAGGCACACTGTCATGGTGCTCAGGCTCTGTAAAAAGTTGTATACTTTCAGACAATTGTAAAAAAAAAAATACTGTCATTTTTATCTGCCTTTGCCTGCTCTCTGCCCTGTTAGATATTATCAAATGTTGATAGTTATATTCATTACTCAAAGGATGCCTTATAGCAGAGACAGGCTATACTGATATTACCCTTCACTAGCTAGCACATTCAGCAATAACCATAAAGATTCAATAGACTTCAGCATAGGCTGTACAAGCCTATTGGGACTGAGAATAACTATGTACATGTGTAGGTAGCTATGACAGTACTCACTAGACTAAAGCTGGTATGAGTATGCCCATGTACAGTATCTTATGAAGATAAAGGCAAAATAACTCCTTTTACCTGCTTCACCACACCACCATTTAGTCATGCACGCTCTCTGTTTTTAAATCACCAGAGGACTGCTTTCTCAATCCTTATTGCCCTTTTACAATTCTTTTCTGCATTTATTTTTCTATAATTTTGGCTGTCATGCCAGGTAGCTACAGTAAAATCAATGTAATTTAAATGGAAATTTCTGAAAGTTACAATATTCTTCCCAAAACTACCTACACTTTGCATTCTAAAGCAGTAGAGCTATCCCTTATCCACTGAAAATAACATAGCGGCTCTGTTCCTAGTCAACAGAGAGCAAGAAGTTGGTTGTATACTTGAATGACAGCAGCGCATATGCACCCCGTATGTCACTCTCACTGTGACTTTAATAAGCAACAACATTGTTGTAATTTTACCCAAAATACAATTGCACACCATGCTTTAGTAAGCAAACTGTGGCTTGATGCAACCATGACAAATATGAGCTTCTGTGAAAGCGTAAGACAGCTTATAGGATTTCTTTTCCAGTGGCTGGATGAAGATCAGAGGAAGCGTCTGAACTACAAGCAAAATCCAAACTTAAAAGTGAAGTTGATACGAATAATGGAGTCCTCTATAGTTAAAGGGAGAAAATTCAGACTAGTCTAATACTTTCTAACATACTTAGCAAGTATGCTCTAAGAACTGAGGGGTATCCTATTTACAAACCAGTACAGAAAGCTTCACTTAAATAGCAATGGTATTAGTTCAACTCCACTACCTGAAAACATCAGTAAGATGGCAGATACATGACACCACCTTGCATATGGTTTTTCATTATAGATAGGAAGAGAGGAAGCAAGTAGCCTTGGTGTCAGAGTTTAAGTGACCACAGCTCTATTACCAAAGTACCAACTTTAAGTGACCTGGTCAAGCTATACATAAACTTTTTGTGCTGCCTCCCTAGCTGTAAAGAAAATGTCATTTGACTTGCAAAGTTTTTCACTGTTGTCTTTGCAATTTTAAGTGCATTTTTAACCTAGATGCAATACACAAAATAATATTTAAATAAGTTAAGCTCTCTAAAACAGCTCCCAGGAACTGGTAGAGTAGTGCTATACCATATTTGTATTCACCTGAACTCACCCGGTTGACATTTACTTATGTTATTTCAGAAGTATTGTATAAAGCCTGAGAACAGATGGTACTAGACTAAAGAGATGAACATTCAGAAAAGCTAGAATTCAGAGACCTTGATATCTGGGGGACAACTTAGAGGCCTACATTGTTTCACTAGGCAACATGTAAAACACTAAAATAGACAAGTGATCCTAGCTATGAAACAGGACTGGAGGAAGAACGCAGTCTTTAAGAGATTAAGTAAACTGCCCAAGATTACAAAGCAGAGCAATGGCATAGTTTGGCTTTGAACCCATGTTTCTCGTATTCAGCTCAAACAATCTAGCCAGAGAATTGTGTTTCAGCAGACACTTAGGAGAGCTGTTCAGGTTCTTCCAGCTAAGAATCTTGCACTACAACATCCTCTTTTTTTTCCTTGCAAAATTTACATATATATATATATATATATATATATATATATATATATATATATATATAAAATATATAATATATATATAATGACTCTCACACTCCACACTGACCTCACCAAATAATAGAAAATTCCCCTCACTTGCTAGACTTCACAATCCTGAAAACAACAGTATGATATTCAGTAGTGTCATTATCCAGACATCAAGGGACAAAAAGGAAACAATGACCTCCGCACAGAAACATTTCAGAGGGAGCTGGATTCCCACATGTGGTTTGGGATACTAATTTTAAATTCATACCTGGGATATTTTGTGAGCATTTCTCATTAGACAAATAATCACTATAGATTTTATAACTCTGCAGTACTGCTATTCAACAGATGACTGTTTAACAGACCAGTGTGAACTACTTTCTTTAGCGCAGTCTGTTAACAATGGCATACAAAAAGGAAAATTGAGATCCAGCTGAGTGGTTGTTTGAATGGCCTGTGGTGGGTTTGTCACAAGCTATTTGCTGCTCACATGGGAAATCAATTTCAATATGTAGCGGTGAGCTTCACTATCTCTCTATCACTAAGGAGCACAGGCAGTTCTTATATGTTAAGCACATTCAAAAAATTTAATCCAACTGCCAGTCTGGCACTAATCTCATTCGCAGAAATGCTCATGCCCCAGACAGTTGAGACCATTCCAGATCAGGGTCATCCAAGTAGGCTATATATTTGCTCTTGGGTTGAAATAGCATGGTAATGGATATTTCAGTTTAAACTTTATTATTTCAGTAGCACTGTTAGGAAGGACTTAATATGGATTCAGGAGATTTGGGTTCATCATCTGCTTCTGCAACAAGAATTCACGTGACCTTGAACAAGTCAAATAGTTAATTTTGTTATCTAGGAAATGGAAGTGTGGCTTTAAAATCTAAAGATCAACATCGAAGAGAGACTAAATTTATTTTAAACTGACTTTTTCCCCCCATGAAGTCTTGTGCTAGTTCTAGTGTCCTTACTAATTATTTATTTAAACTTCTCAAAAAATAGGCTGGTGAAAATCTTTATGGAATTTAACAGAAACTAATACTTCTTTTGTATTTCCATAGAAGCATAATGTAGTTGAAAAGTACTCTTCTTTTGGTTGCAAGTGGAGATTTATTTTTTTCCCCTGTCCAAAATACAACCAAATCAGTTTACTCTCTCCACAGTGTGGACAGCCTGCATTTGAATTGTGAATTTTGCACACCCATTTTAACAACATTCAAGCACTGAGAGTTAGCCAGGATGATGCACTTCAAGATACGCTCTGTTCTTACCAGTGGTGAGTTATAATTCAGCTTTATTTCCTATCCTGGGATGTAAGTGTACTGATATTTAGTAGGAAAAAAAAAAAAGTCATAAAATGAGGTAGCACTGACACTCTCTTTGCTGGAATGTGGACAGATCCTGGGCTTAATTTTAAAGGGTGGCTTAGCAAGATTCTACTGTAATCTACACAAAATGTATAAAACACGAACCATTTCCAGAATAAGGCCACTAATTTTGCCATTGGCAATTAACAGTGAGAAACAGCAGTTAAAAGCAAAAACACTCACTTGATTACAGAGGTGTTTTTGAGGCAATAAACTGTGGGAAGAAGTATAAACACACAGTCCTCTCATCCCTCCTCTTTCTTTTCCAGTATGAGTTTAGGTGTCTCTGCTTCCTGTATGTACTGTTCCCCGAGGAGAAATTTCAGTCTGTTTTCTTAGTGGGGAATCCAAACAAGTCCATGCTACATTTGAAGATGGGGACAGCACTGTAGAACAGTAGGATTACAAGTTTCCCATGAGTCATAGTCATGACAGTCTGATGTCCAGATGCCCAGATTCGATACCAGGGCTTCTCTTCTCTGCAATGGCTGGGCACAACATGTTGTTCAGATTCACTTCTGTGACCTAGGAAAGGGACAACAAATTTATAAATTAGTAATATTTTGGGTTGCAATGCTTCAGAGACCTAAAATGGTAATTTTCAAATTACCATAGTAATCAAAAGTGTTTAGCTGGCAATCCTTTGTTCAGCATCAATTGGCATCAGCATCATTTTAACAAAGAAGATGCTGGAGACCTAGCTCCCCCTGCAGTCTAAGATGTCTGAACCATACGACGACACTGTGTGACACTGCAGTGACACTGATACAAAGGCCTCTGATTAAGCATAAAGGATATTCCTGGACCTTCAGGTACATCTGTTCATACATCAGATCGCTCCTTAAAGTGCCCCCCCCAAAAAAGGGGGAAAAAAGGGGGAAAAAAAAACCCAAAACCAACACCAGTATGCTTTTCTGTTCCATTAAATTATGCTGGAGATCTCAAACCGTAAGAAAGATTATCACCTGAACTCTACCGCTGAGGAGTAGCCACATATTAACTCTTAGGCCATACCCCTGTGGAGTGATACCATTTGCTCACAGCACTTAGGAAATAACAATGCCATTTTGATTAAATTTCAATATAATTTGAAGCTGTGAAATCAAGTGCACATGTGATCTTGTCAAATCCATCCAAAAATCTGACCACTGATAGATTTACTAGCTTAAGGACCAAGACAGTCAAGAACTGGTTAGACCTCTGAGGTTGATGCAATGTAAGCCAGATTTTTTTTTCCATTATGTTGAAAGTGTATGGCAGGCAAAATAAAGTTTTCCTGAACACCACTGGAGGTCTCTAGTACCTTGATCTCTGGAGGCCAGGTTAACGCACTCCTGAAACAGTGGTGGCAGTTTGAGACATTACAATTCCCCAGCTGCCTAAGCCTTCTTCCAGCAATCTCTATCCCAGTAGCAAAATACAGTGTACTTATCTGAGCATACTTGTATGCTTCGTAAGACCAACTTAGTTGTGACTGCAGATGAAAGTGGTTTGAGGAGTTTTCAGTGAAGGGGTGGTTCCATGGTCTAAATCAGTGCTGCACTGGCTCCTGTCTTTTTCTCCCCACCCTGGCAATTCACTCATTGTGCCTCCCTTTTGCCAATCCTAGCGCTCATCTGATCACACAGTAATACAGTCCAGGAGCTACAAAAGCATCCATACTTTTTTGAAAGGGAAGAGAGGGTCTCATTCCCTGAGGGGGATTAAAAAAAACAAAACACAGTGACCATATCCAAAATTCTATATCTATCCTATAGCTGGGCAGTCTGATTAGAGCTTTTTCAGGAATGCTGCTTCCTGCCCAGCTCTAGAGTATAATTTTTGACAAGCTTCACAGGTGATACAAGGTGAGATTCATCCAACAGGAAAGCAGCCAACTACAGGCCTACTTCACGTAGGAACTGCATTGAGTTAAAATCTTCTGTGCTGACCTGTTACATCTGCACGCCATCTATTTCACCTGAGAGCCTTGTAGTGCAGTTGAGAAAGATCTGAACCACAGTACATGTGCATTTGTTTTGTCTCAGTGGTATGTGCATGCATACATGCATATGCACGTTTGGAAAGGAAACATGTTAGAAGGGGAAGAAAGGAAATTTGTATTCGGCCAGTACAAAGGGGAGGGAGACAGAGGAAGAGGGGAAGAAATCTTTATTCCCATGGGGGAATATATCCTTGAGCACTGAGCTCTCAGTCAGTTTACTGTGCAACACTGAAGCCTGAGCACTGATCATGTCTCTAGTACAGCAGTTTGATCCTAAGCATGGTGGAACCCCCAAACTGATGAGAGGGAACACCAAAGGTGATTCTGCCAGTGCAACATGTCCTGTCTTCACCACTATAATGAATAATGGGGAATTCAAAAAGAAAGAGAAAAAAAGGATTTATCGTCCTCACTGTCACCCAGTTTCCTGTCCAAAAGGAAACACTTCAACACATAATTGAGTCTGTGTGCATGATTAGGATGATACTTGATTAGCATGTCAACAAACTCAGTCATGCAGTTCTATCTAGAGTAAGCCTCAAGCCATCTCTGCTTCAGGTGTTTTGCTCAACTCACTTGAGAGAAATATTAATATTGTGATAGAGATCCTATTAAGGGAATCAGTAATATCGATAGGCTTCCAGTAAAACTGAAGTAGCATACTTCTTCACATCCTATCCATTCCTTTTCATTTTTCCATTTTTACTACACTTCAGTAACTTCTCCAGATTATTATCTCTAGATTCACTGATGGAACTTTCTATCATAAATATAGGAATAGAGCTGCTATCAATAAATATAGAGCTGATCAATGTCCATAGAGCAGGCTGCACAAGATATGATAAAGGGTATCATCTACTCAAAGTGCTTTTAAACAGAGGTGCTATTGAAATGACAAAATATTAACAAATATTTTTAAGCTGAGTAGTTTTTCCATCAGCAATCATAGATCTAGTCACCTGTGGCATCAGCCATAACTTACTGCAAGAGTTCACGTGTGTTTTGCTAATGAGGTATTACAGTCAGTCAGGTGACTAGGAGCCAACTGCGTAAGAAATTGAAAAGTTAGTTACATAGCCTAGGGCAATCCCAATTGATACATTTAGCCAATAAAGTTTGGGTCTGAAATTTCAGTACTATCATGTCAACATTAGGTGGCAGCAAATACCTGGGAATTAATAAAGGGCAAAAATTTAGACCACCACATTAGGCTGCAAAGGATGGAGACAATGCACAACACAAAGCCCTTCAAACTACAGATACAGTCCCATCAGCTCCAGATAAAAGGCACAGAAAAAACAGGAGAGCATTTACTTTGAAATTCAAAGGAAGATCACAGGTAACATCCAATGACGAATGTAAAAGCAAAGCAAATATATATCTCAAAAGGATACATTATTTGGGAACTTCAAGGACATCAAAAGAAGTGATATGGTAATATTACAAGAGTTTGATTTGTCATTGCCTACAATGCACTGCATGGCTGTAAACACTATTGTTTCCTCTCTGCCTTCTGTAATGATTAGGAGTTTATACAACTTCTGTTTTACTATATCTTTTAAATTCTGGCAAGCGGTGCTATCAAAGTTGCATCAAAATGAAATGTGGCTGGCATATTTCACTAATAAGAGACAAACAGAACGATCTCTGAATTACTGTACTTCACTTTTTCTTTGGCTCATTTACACTTAGCTTCACTCAATAGTCAAGAACAAAAAGAGGGTTACAAACATAGCGTAGTAAGCGCAAAGGATTGTAAGTGGCTGCTGCTGTAAAATACAAGAGATTCACGAGAATGAAACAGGCTAAGTTTGTTCTGAGCGTTTGCTAAATTACATCCCACTGCTTGGCATCACACCCCTAGGTTGTCAGTTGAAGCTTCTGAACATCTGGACTATATATTACGAGCTTCTATTTCCTACATGAAACAATGCAGCTCTGCTAGATAATGCGGCTGAGGGCACATCGACGCTAGAGGGGGACAGAGCATCACACCAGATGAATACATACTACACTACCTTCTAAGGGGTGACGATTAGAAAAACCCCAGTCAGTGCAATGATTTAGGATTCCCAGACTTACTGCAATATTACAGTAAAATGGATGCAAGATAGTAATACTGTTTGAGAAGGTAGCAAGCAAGCTAGCCTGTTTTACTAATGAGTGCCACTACAATTCATTACAGCTTCAGAATTCCAAGAAATTATCTAACTAACTGATTAATATTTACCTGGGATCTAATGATAAAAAGAGATCTTTTCAGCTCAGTTTAAGGTGCAGTACTTCCCGAGAAACATCCAAGCAGGCAAAAGTCTTGAAAACAACATAACCCTTTGGGCGAAAGACCATCTTTTCATGCCCCTAATTCAGTGCCCGACACTGTTACCCAGGATGGAACTCCAACATACCACCAGGAACTGTTAAGTAACAACAAGTAAGAGTAATACATATTCTAAGAAAAAGAGCAAAAATCTGTGGTAACCGTTAGGCACATCTTGTTCCACTGGAAGGGACCAATTCAATATACAAAGGGCAAAGTGCCAACCTACCTCCTTTCCGCAGCAGACAGATGGGCACAACGTAGAGCATCACACGCTGGATGTAATAGATTTCCATTTCAAATGGAAGCTGAGGAATAAGGAAAATTCATTATTAACAACTGAGTCACAAGGAACCATTTTTAAGAAGGAAAACTTCTCCTTATGCCCCGCAAGAATCCCTTCATTTAAGTTCTTTTGTCACCTGCGTGTATTAACAAAGGGATGAGAGACATTAATGGTCAGTGCTTTGAAAATGCAGCTATCTGTACCCATCCCATCCTCCTTGCCGCAAACACGATACAGTGCTTCGAGCAGAGAATTTAGGAAATTAGCCAGAAGCACAATAAAGGAGGAATAACATAAGATAACATAAGCTCGCTCTCTTCCTTTTCCTTGTTAGTATAAATTACCAACAACGATGCAAAAAAGCAAAGTAATCAAAGTGTCTTTGTCTATACCCATTTGTTCGGAAAAAAAGTCTCAAACTAGACCATAACACTTTTAAAATTGAACAATGGCAGGAAAAATTAAAATCCAAAATTCATAATCCAAGTTATTGTTGCAGTTCACTTAAAAGGCTGAAGAGACATACTTTTCTGATATATTTCAGATGTGAAAATTGGACAATACCCTTACTTGAGTCTGAAATCTCACAGGAGTAATGCAAAGCCAAATCATTAGCCTTGGTTCAAATGCAGACTCATTTTAAAGCCTAAAGTGACTCTGGATGCAAGTCTTACTATCATGGCCTGTCTGTTCAAAAAACCTTCCTTTTCTGTTATTGTCCAAAGATATTAAAGTCATAATGTTGAAACAGAAACATCACAAAAAATTCTGCATCAGCAGAAGTCAGAGATTGAAACAGTTCAGCTTTCTTCCTAAATAACAGTCAATAAACAGCAGATAAATTCTACAATTTTTTTAATCCAATTTTGAATTTAAAAGCCATTAAACCCAACAGCTGGATT
Source organism: Dromaius novaehollandiae (assembly GCF_036370855.1). Classification (NCBI taxonomy): domain Eukaryota; kingdom Metazoa; phylum Chordata; class Aves; order Casuariiformes; family Dromaiidae; genus Dromaius; species Dromaius novaehollandiae. The sequence goes on along the minus strand of NW_026991389.1, from coordinate 221,490 downwards.
CTATTAGTCCTGGCATCCTCCAGCTGAATACTTTAAACACTATCAGTGTCCTGACTGCAAACTCCAACATGTGCAGCCAACTCTTGGGAGACAGTAGGCTAAAGAATCTTCCATACAAGCTGTTGGGTTAATTTACTCTAAGTATTCTGTATCAAAACATAAAACCAACCAAGATAACAGTATGCAGAAGCAAGAACTTCACAGAAATTCTGAAGTTTCCTGACTATTAATCTTTTCTTTTGTCTCCTGTATTACCTGTTGAAAGATACCTAGGGCAAAATAAGGGAATCAAACAAGAATATCTGAAGAGAGGCTAACGCAGCTTTAGTAGCGAGAAAGGAAAACCTGTACCTCTCCCAACTGGAATACGCACACTTCAGAAACAATAGCTCCTAATATAAACAATACAACATGAGGCACTCAATCCCTGCCAAGGAGCATGCTCTAATATCCTGTGGTTTCATGTGGGCTTCTGCACTCGCCGAGTTGTGAGGGTCAGTTACACAAACGTTACACTCAGGACACTTCTGAGAACAGAGTAACAGTTGTTTTGCTGCAGTAGTGTTGACAATGTTTTTTTTTTGTGTGTGTGTGTAAAACAAAACATTTTTTTTGCTGTGAAAGATTGATTGTTCTGAAGCCCAGCTAATTATGCAAATGCATTTCCTGGTATGGAACTGACAACGCAGACTTCTCTGTACAGCCAGGCACTCAAGCTGTACAGCCAGGCCACAATAAAGAGAAAAAAACAAACACAACAGATTAACTATAAAGTTGTACAGAACGACTGACTCACCCAGCTCTAAAGGTCTGGTCTGTAAGTTGTTTTATCAATAAACACTCATTCACAGATAGCAGATAGGTGCAGATAGTGGAGACAACATAGAAAGGATCACCCATCAATCCAGGATTTTAAAAACCTCTTCACGAAAACAAATTAGCAGTTTAGAATGTGATCACGTTTGAGATATCCAAAAATCAAAGCAACACTTATTCACAGAACATAAAGGAGGTCAGAATACTGCCTCCTGAGTTGATTCATCTCATAATATTTGATGGTATGCAGTTGCAAAGGCCATGAGTATCTAAATCCAGACTGCAACAAACCCTAAAGTAGACCCTCGCCACAGGCCTCAACAGACGTGTCTTCTCCCATCAGATGCCTTTGGTGGAACGCAGCAGCCACTCTCAAGAGCAACAAGTATTTCCCTAGTAACAGACCAATGTATTGATGACATATTTCTTTATCCACACCTGTCCCCAGATTCGGGAACATTGAACGTTCGTTATCAAGATGGACTACTCTGAACTCTGTATATTAATTTCCAATCGGTTTGCTGGCTGTTTGCCCTAAACTCCTCTCTCCCTTGCAGGCTGCTAGCATCACTCTTCCTGCATTTCACCTTGTTTCCCTTCTCAGGGCATTAAAACAAGTAAAGGTACAAGACAAAATGACAAATTATCCATTTCTTCTACTAACTCATATTCTAGGCTCTCTTAACAGTCTAAATGAATACAGAGTACAGGCTACCCTGCTACTCAAGATAATAGGTTCTTTTCCTTTAAAGGTTGCTACTTGAAGAAAAATCTGTTCATTGTCCATTCACTGGTTTTAACATTGGTATAAAATCATGCTGTGTTTCAAAACACAGCCTAATACTGACATACACTATTCCTCAAACACGCACACAAAATCCAGAGTACTATGTTAGCATATTTTGCAATAAACATTCAGACTATTCAGTTTTTACATTTTCTGATGAAACTTCTGCTAGAAGATGTACGATGTTTTGTTTTTTCCAGGAAGAGTTCAGCTCAAGGTAGCCACATCTGCTGCTTGCCCCCGCATCAGCCCAGTATGGTGCAGATTCAAAAGGGCCACAATTCCCGGGACACTTGCTAAGGGCTCGCTGGAGACGTACCAAGAATAAATAGCGAGCAGACAGTAAGCTCTCATCCCAGGAACAGGTAAGTTATGTATAACGGCCTAACTAAACCCTTAGCAGCCACTTTTATTGCTTGTGAGACTGCAGAAAAGAGAAACTATGTGATGAAGGATTAGAGCTCACCTCTTTCTTTTATCTCTGAGCAAGAAAAGTCACGGCCATCAACGGCAGTCCTCTGAGCACGTGATGGATGCCTCAACTTAAACCAGCTATTGCCCTGAGGAAACAATTAGGTCTTTCCATTGACTGCACTAAGATTTAGAAAAAGCTCTTCAAAACCATAGAGCTTCGAATAGAGTTGAGCCCAGAAGTCTAATATTTAGATGCGAGTTCCTCCCTGCCCCGCAAAGCATGGCAAAACACTAGTCTAAACTCGCTTCAGCTCAGCTGGTTTCAGTGGGAAGGGAGGTTGCTACTTTGCTCTGTTTTCTGAAAGTAGTATTCCTCCCTCTGCTAATTATTTATGCCTTGGTTTTATATTTGCAACAATAGCTCAAGCACTGTGTTGGGCAAGAACTCTCCCTCCACCATCCTCTACAAAGACTGCAGGGTATGACAGAAAAAGGAACAAAAGTAATTCAGCTCTGCCCTTTTCTATAGCACACCCAGCAGGCAGGCTAGGTGTCTGCAGTAAACATGGAATGGCATTCTGTACCAGTAGCTTTCCTAGACATAGTCAGTAAACCCAGATTCATAACTTAAAATTAATGACTAGTATCCTAGACAGGGTCAGTAATCCACAAATAAGCCGCAAGCAGATTTTTTTAATTTAACCTGTAAAGCAAACCACAGTATATATGAAATGGGAGAGGGGGAATCTATATAAAGCTGTACAATGCAGAAATCATGGGGCAAACAGCTACTAGGCCCATGTAACAGATGTTGGTTACTTCTCAACATATTCAGGATAGCAAGTGACTTATTTGGCAGAGGAGAGACAGTTGCTGGAGGAGTTTAAGAGAATCATCTCAGGACAGACATGAAGTATTTAAAAAGAAAAAAAAAATCCAAAACAAAAACACAAGTGGCCTTTGGAAAACAGATTATTTCCAGTCCTGCTAAGACTCATTTCTCCAGCAGACGTCCAAACGGCAAGTAGCCAAGAAGCTGACCCACGTTACACTATTGTACTGTTCAGTACCGTATTATTCAGCCAATTCTACAGCTCAGGCACCAGTTTGTCCACCTGGCAGAGATCAGATAAGGGATTCCCACATACCTGAATGGGGCGAAAATAAAGATATGTTAATGTTGGCATTGATGCCAACAGCAAAGCCACTTAAAATAAATGAGTACCAGGGCTGTAGCTAAGTATCAGGCACCCATCTGTGTGGTGTCTGTGCTAAGGTCTAAACCAGTTTCCCCAGATTTTATTTGCAACAGTTCCTTTTCTGATATTTTCTGATATTCTGATATAGGCAAAAAAACCTAATCTCAACTTCAAGTAGGCATCTGCCATCTTCTACACAATCCAGTCAGTAGAGAGAATTATAATATAACCCCTTAAGGTAGCATTAATTGATTAGTTTTATCCAATATTATCTAGTTCTCATTTTCAATTAATCCTGTTAGGGTGGGCATATATACAGAGGGAGAGAATCAGAATCTGCATCTGCTACCAGAGGGAGGTGTTAGCATGCACAAGCACAGTCATGAGATTTATAAAGAGAGTCCGTCTGTGCTGAAGATTAGTAGAGTCGAGACATGGTGGAACACAGGACTAGGAATAATACCTTGCTACAGGGATGGAGGGGATCAGAAACATAATGAAACAAGGACAACAACTATATTTTTACTAGTATACAAATGCCAGAAGATCCAGCTAGAGCAAACCCCCAGGATTCCAACTCATGACATACCCAAATTCTGCTAATTTGAGAGGGAATTTTTTTCTTGGCCTGTCACTACAGAGATGAAGCTGACCAAGAAAGTTAGGACAATGCAGTTGTTCAATGCACTGCTGAGCTAAACTGTAGGCATTTATTTTAACTTTTATTACTGTTTTCCTTATTTGATCAGTGCTAGATTTGATGTTTATTGTATCTCATAAAAAGGCATTACAGTCTCCTGGTCACTCAATTTGATTATGCAAACCAGCACACATGTAATGACTCTAGGGACACAGTCAGGCATCTGTAGAATTGAGTCCAAGATAGAAGAGTTATATGTGCACAAAATACTAATTTCAGAAAGAGTATTTTTTACTTCCTCTACAGATAATACTGGCACTACTTACCACCAGTATAAGGTAAATTTGCATTCCCAAATAAAAGTGTGATTGTAAATTGCACTTACGCACCCATACCATTTTAACGTACGTAGCCTCGATACGTGTGAAAGATGCAGAATCAGTGGCTTTAGTACGAATAGCAGCCAAAGCACCACCTTTCCAGAGCCCTGGATGTCTAACCATACTGTTATTTTCACTTATGCCAGTTAGACTTAGACAATTTAGACATGACATCATGGGCTACCATTACTTATTCCATTTTGCTGTGTAGCTAACAGGCATTTGGGGCAAACTTTTTACTACAGTGCATCGTTACCTTAACAGTCAACAGAGATGCAGTAGGACATTATCATAGTCCCTAAAGACAGAGTGCACTGCAAGTATTGCTCAAAGTATGATTCTATTCCTAAAACAGATTTAGGCTGTGTACCTCTCAAGGCAAATAGTTCTAATAATACTGTCTAGCAACTTCTGGAAACATTAAAACTGCACCATCTCTGTGTTAGCCGAGACAGTAAGCCCAACGCCTCTAGGACATGTCTTATTTTTTACTTTATCTATATCAACATATTCAGGACATCAGCTTGCAAACAAAGCTTTAAAACCAGTAGAAATATTTTCCTTTAAAATTTGATTAATGCAATATGTTCGCACACATGCTCATACAAAAACGATTACTCTCCAAACACTTCACTGGCAGCTAAATTAATTTACTTGCACAGACCTGGTGCCACACGTTGTTTTGCGACTTATTTGAGAAACTTTTAACGGGCTTCCTTTCCAACCTTTGTGAGGCTTAGGCTAGCAGGACCTACACTGTATTCCATGTAATATAGATACGGAGTTAAAAGAGATCTTGCACTTGTGTATTTCTTCTTACACCTTTCTAGGCTCCTACCCGGGAACCTAACAATCTGATTCCCTTAACATTTTCTTCTCTATTTACCTGGAAGTCTTCAAAGATTACCCTATTTTCCATGTGATTGTTAATGCTAATCAAGAATGTTTTGTCTCTTGAGAATGAGAGAACTCTCTCCCACCTACCTGCCCAAAAGCATGCTCTCCCTCCCCCACTTCTAAATGAGTAGCTGGGTCAGGTGTCCAACTTCTCATGCTCTTACTTTCTGCCAGGCACTATATATTACAACCCTTTACAGATGTAACTAGGTATACAAATTTTTGTATGAACCATGCATACAGTAAAATATATGTCTTAAAATATCACAAAACTGAAATAAAAAGTTGAGGCATAAAATGATGACCATTCCTGACTGAGTCAAAAGCTTTTCAGGAAGGTATTACAAATCAGAGCAGAGGAACAGAGAGCATAGACAAATTTATTGCACTTTTTTTTGGAACTTCCTACTAAGTGTTAAGAGTTATTCAGTGCTTTCAGGAAAATGTCATTGTGGATATTTACAACGACAGTTATAGAGCAGAATGCACGTCTACCAAGAAATAATTTGGGCCAAAGCTGCAGTGCTATAAAACATCACCCATATTATCTTGTGCCAGAAGACACACAGAAAAGAGACTAGCCTAGCAAGCAGCTGTTAAGCCAAAAATATCCTAGAGCTGTATTTATTCCAAAAATATTTGCTCTTGGACGTAGTCCTTTGGCTCCTCTGTCTCTAGAGAAGGGCAGAATTTTATACGAGTAGTCTGTATTTTTCCTGTTTAATCACCACTGCCCAAATATAAGTGAGATCTATAATAATATTAGAGAAAATACAAGTTAATGATTTATTAAAATATTTCAACATGTATTATTTTAACCTTAACAGGTTACTCCTAAAAATCCAATAGAAATCAGAAAGCTACCTAATTTGAAACAGGAAAAGTATTCTATTATCAAGAAATTCTATTTGCATTTTTGATTTAATGCCATTTCTATTCAGCAGTAACTAGTTTTAATAAAAACAATTGCAAACTGCAAATAAACATTTCTAGTATGAAAAAGAATATGTGTAGTTACCAGATTAGGAAGGACTAAAAGACTAAATCTTGAAGGAACTCTAGGCTTATACTACTGAAACCACTGAAATCTGAGAAAATGAGCAAGCATGTGCGCTTATATGTATATATACGTACACACACACACACACACACACACACACACACACACCCCCATATGTGCATGCATAACAACTCTTAAAAATAATTCTTAGAAATATTTTATCCAGCTCAGATTCAGGACAACTTTTCTTAGCATTAATTCTCGACAGGTTTGAGTATTACTAGGGACACCAACAGGCTAATTTTTCTTCCAGAAGACAGGAAATTTGTAGCAGTTTTGAAAACCTGGATGAAGAAACCCTGCTGTGCCTAATTTGGGGGGGAGAGCAGGTGACAGACGCCAACAACACTGGGCAAATTCCAGGCCTGAGGAATCTCCCATATTCATGTGTACCCACTTCTAGTTTTTTAGTCTCCCACTACGTCATTTTAACCATGGGCCACATGCTATCCTGTGAAGCCGCTTTCAAAGCTATCACGTTCACTGTCAGTTTAAAGATCAGGGTGGAATGGACAATGAACTTTGTTCTACGCTTCCACTCTCCACATTATTAACTCTCCACATGGAAGTTTTTGTGATTGTGCTTGTAAATCAAAGACTAGTATTTTGGATCCATTCTAGTGACCTGTACCAGGAATTTACAGCCTGGTAAAACAGACTGAATTTTCCTAAAGCCAAATATATTTACTCAGCGTTCACTTTGATCATAGGAGGGCTCTTATGTGACTTCACTCAGGAAAAAAGCTTGTTGTTGGAGGTAAATAACTTGAAGCAAAAATCTAACTCAAACTATAATTTGTAGGACTAATAGCTGCCACCAGGCTGAAATAAAGACTGTATCTATAGCATATTCAAAGGCTTAAATGATGCTGACCGGCATACATCTACTAACAATCTAGCTTGCTTCAGTACCGATAACATTGAAACTGGCAGCAGAGATTTCAGCACCAACTATACAACTTGAACCCTGAATATGTCCTTGTATTAGCAGCCTACACAAATTGCATTGCTGCAACTTCACTGGTCTTGTTTGCCAAAGTTTCCTAGATTAAGCCCACCCCAGCTACGATATGATGCTACAACTACATTCCTGAATGCACTTGCTGCCACCCTACAAAAGGGTTTAGACTTTAGAATTAACCTAATCATGTGAAAGATATAAACTATTTTTTTGCATTAACTTTTTTCCCCACAATCAATTTACCCTGTAAAACACAAGGACAAAAGGTACGGCAGCGTAGCAACTGACGTCCAAAAGAAAACACACTTGACAGCTCCATCTCACAACGTAGCCATTCTGAAGTCTAAACTTTTTATACTTAAATTTTATTTATAGTTTTATATGCATCTGCTTGAAAAGAAACTAGTTCTTCAGTTTCAGGCATTCAATAGTGTTGTCTCAGACATCATTAAAATAATACTTACAAATAAAAAGAAAATGCATTTCAGAAAGTAGTTTGCTTGCTCCAGCAATGTAGAAGAAACACCTTTTAGATAGCTTTACAAAAGGGTCTGGGATGAAGAAAGGCGGCTACTTGCAAGTGTTAGTAATCTGACTGCCATATTCAAAACAGCAAGTTCTTCACAGTAAAAGAAGCAACTCAGTGATAATCTAGTACTTCAGAAAGATCTTAGCAAAAGAGCTAACTTACCTGCTTTGAGTGAAACACTCTCATCCCATCATTTTCTCAGTGTCTTAGATATCTCTTCAATACACAAATCCAGCAGGTATTTATAGATCACTCCGATTCATTATGCAAATAGTATGTAGCCTGCTGAATTTAATTGAGAGGGAGGAAATACCTGCAGAAACAAAGATATGGGAATAAAGAAGTTTTCCATGAGCAGTGAATTTACACGCAGCAAGAAATTTTAACCATCAAAACTTGCTTAGTATTTTAGAAGTATAGCTCCTAAACCAAATCTGTGTAATTTAGCCACCTCTAAAGACAGCTCAAGCACCTTTCTAGAGAAAGTATTGTAGGAAGAAATACACGAGGAGAAGGAAAGGTATAGTATACTCACCAGGCGCGTGTTAACGACAGGAAACAGCAATGCTAAGAGGGCCCCATTTAACATATGCATCTGCAACCTTAGAAGAGAGATGAGATATTATTTTCACAGATTAGAAATGAAATGCAAAGTTTTTATGTAGTATGTTATATGTACATGTTATGTATAGTTATGTAGTATTTTATGTAGTGTATCTTTCATAAAAGGTAGCAGGAAATTTGAGAAAATTCTGCTGGCTTTAATTTGAATAAAGCCACTGTTCACTGCAATAACCAGGATAAGAACTCTCTTTAAATAAACATTTTAATAATTTCCTGAAGTAGGACTGCTTTCTATAATGAGCTTTGGATTCCTAGAAGGTTTTGACTGCCTGTTCATATTAATCCTGTTCATATTAATCCTGTTCATGGTCCAGGCTGCTAAATGGTTGAAATTTTGCTGTTCATTTTGCTTTCAGAGCTTAAAATAGACATTTGAGAAAGTTTTTACTTTCATCCAACTCCATAAATGTACATGACATCAAACTAAAGCTTTGGGAATTTGGAAGAAGTCTGATTTTTGAGTCACTTAAATAAAAGAATTATATTTGTAAAGATGCAACAGAGAATCCCAAGCAAAGAACAGGGAAAGAAAGTAGTATTTAAATTACAGTGCTGTATTTTATTTTATACAGCTTTCAGTCATCTCTCCCTGAACCACTGTTGCATCAGGACCTACAGAAGTAAGGTCAGTACTGTTTAAGTCTACTTTATATAAGAGACAAAGTAAAGCATAAATTTCATTCTACAACCACTGCCTGTCATAAACTCTATTAAAAATTACAAAGTTTATAAGTAACTTGGGGCGGGGGAGGAAGTATTACAATTCCAAAACAGTTCTTCAAATGTCATTTATATGTCAGGACGTCAGAAAACAGAAAGGCTCATTCTGAAAAAGAACAAATACTGCAGCCTCTGCCCTGCAACCAGTCCTTTGCAAATGCATAGTAAATCCAGGATTTCCTAGACACCAGACTTACTTTGCACGCTCTCTGAGATGAAGAGGCACTAGTACTGTATCTCTGCATTCAGCCTACTCCCTGCCCAAATAAGGAGCAGCAGGAAAAAGTTGTAGCGAGACAGTAGCACCTCCAAAACAATTCATGAGGCATGCCCCCAGCATCATATTTTCCAGTCACTGCCTAGACTAAGAGAAGAAAGAGCCGAGTGAACTGTCACGGTGGCAACTACAGCCATTCCTGATTATCATTCTGTCTGGGAAGTCCCATGACCCTCCTCACAATATACTAGCTGTACCCCTATCATGCAACGCACATGAGAGAGGGCCTTTGAGAGCAAGAACTCTATAGGTAAGAACCTATAAAAAGTATGGGCTGTTTACTGGACTCTACTGCACTAGTCCATTAGACCACTTCCTAAAGTTAGTAACAATAAGCAATATTATAGAAAAGATTGCACACATTTGAGAAATACCCAAATCAGTAGGAATCTGCTTTAACTATTTAACTTATCTCCACATTTTAAAAAATAGACCCATACTGTACATATGGCCTTCCATGAAGATCAGCTACTAATTTTTAGTGAAGATAATCAGAAAGTACGAGGCACATGACATACATTTAACAAGCCCATAGGTTATTCTGTAGAAGGACACCTGTGCTCTCATCAACTACTGCGCGAATAGGTGTTGCCTGTGAGACCAAAACCACCACCAGTACAAAAGAAACAAGGGTCAGTGGACTCAGCACCCACAGCTGAAGCCATGACCCTTTTCAAGGTCTCATCATTCAGTCCAGCCAGTATGTCTTTCTAACTAAGGGCTGGATGCGTATCTTACTATTTTATGACTTAAGCCACAATCAACTTCTAAGCACACCATGCAAGTAGACAGAAATGCAGCAAGGATGGGGCATTACCTGAAAAGAATCATTGCAACCCGACATGGAGGACAGTCAAGAAGAAAAATCTGAAACATTAGGCAAAAAAAAAAGAAAGAAATTAATGATACGATCTTATTTAAACTCTATTTTGTGTATCTTTCTTCCTCAGTTCTGTATGTGACAGATCACTTCTACTAGAAGAACTGTTTTACAGCAGAGCTGGAAAAGACTCAAAATCATGAACAAATTAAAAGATCTCACATTACCTACATATACAAGGATTTAAGCAGTATGAGCAGCATCTAGGATTCAGCTTCTGCCAGTTCCTAAGAAGCAAATCAAGTTCTAGTCCATTTGAAATTCTCTCATTATTAAATATATATATACTTATATATAGATCTCTCTCTCTCTCTCTCTCCCTCTCTCAGGGCTTTTGTAAAGCAGATTACTGTATTACCAATCATTTCACTATTGTAGCCTCTATAGCCTTACTTTGGGAAGTGCTAAGAGGCTTTTATAGACAACCATCTTACATTAGATCTTCAAGACTGGGTCCGGCACTGCTGAAGCAAAGGAGAGTATTGTCATCATAAATGCTTAGTATTCAGCACAGCAGGGACCTTACCATGACCAGAGGATATCTCAGTATCCGTTCTATAGATAACCTTAGCAGTCATCTTTAAATACATTTGTTGCCTTATTTCCATAGAGTATTTTTGAAGTACTGTTTAAATTTCACCAGTAATTAGCTATCTATTTCCTAAAACAAAAAGTAGCCTAATGCAATTTGAGCAGTATATATTTGTTTCTCTTCGCAGGCCAAACTCCTACCATAAATACGACCTGGTTTAAATCCTTATGTAATAAAATATTGTTGATTAGCAACAATCTCCCATCTAACTTTCACAGCAACTTAAAACACTTCATATCAGCAAGTTTTACTCTGGATAAAAAGAAAAAACTGTGCAAGTGTTCAGTGTTAACCCCCTACCCCCCCTTTTTTTTAAAAAAATATTGTCCACTATGGGGGGTTGGGGGGGGCAGAAGAATTCCTTCCTAGTTTGGTCTGCTCTCTGAGAGAAAGTATTTCAGTAAAAAATGGATCATGCTTTTTTCTGTTGTTTCTAAAATAAGTGCACAATAGATTATTTCACTGCCAAGCTACTAGTCAACTCATTAAATCACTCCAAGTGAGAATATTTGAAGAACATGTCCACTTTGGGGACAAGTTGGATAAACTGAACAAACCTATTTCTTTGAAGTGCTACAGGGCCTACCTGGCCAGGTAACTGATGGATGTTCAAATTAATTACTAGCAGGCAATGTACTTGCTATAGCAACAATCGAAAGGTTGAAGGCTGCATCATTCTATTCAGCCCTTGTGCCTGAAAGGGCCTGTTATTACCATATGAATAGATGCGCACATTTCAAATATTTTATTTCCAGTGCAGGTTCCTAATATACAGCCATTTATTTCTCTAATCAAATTACTTGTATGTTTTAATTCAAGTCCGTCAGTCTCAATAACAGTTTAGAATGTACACATACACTCACAGGAAAAAAAATCTTTTTCCTTAGTCATACAGAACTCTAATAGAGGCACAGCAAGAAAAAGGCATCAATTAATTTAAAGAACCTCAAGACATTTGCTTAGTGAATGCTCCTAAAAGCCAATCAGAGTTTCTTTCAAGTCTTGTATTTAAAAAGCAAGCCATTTCTACTCATCAAGGAAGGTTAAAGAGTAAGTGAACACAATGGATGCATGATGACAATCTGCTAGTGGATGCTTTCTTTGCTAAGGAAAAAACAAAAAACCCACAAAATCTTATGTGAGGTCTGTGTATCACCTTACACATTAAGGTCCATATGGCTTCTGGGAAAAGTGTCCAACACTTACTAATTACATTTCATCATTCTGTCATTTGATATTTTTGCAACAGACTCTGTCTACTAACTCAATTAAAGTTTCATCAACTGTGGACTATATCCCTTCTGTCGTGGACCATAAAATTTTCCCTTCTGTGGTCTCTTATAATACCTGTTTTTTCCCATGCTATTTGTATATATTCAAAGTATATATTCAAAAAGTCCAACTTTTTAAACATTCCATGATATATGTTAACAGAAGGAGAGACGGCATTTAGAGTCCCACTAGTTCATTTGAACCTTTAAATTCAGGTATCTTATGATTTCCTTACATTCATTTGAAGTACTGTTCATACTTAAATGAAGAAAATTCTATTCCTCCAGTACAGATTTCATTTTTTTCTTTTTATTTCCTACATCTTAAAAAAAAACAAAAACAAACTGAAATGCTTTTCTCTGTGTACACAGAGAAATGTGTCTTAATCACACCAGTCATTCACTTTTCTGACACACTGCAGAGCGTTCCAACTACTGAACGGCAGAGGAAAAACTAGGGTACAACTCTATGTAGCAGCTGAATCTTAATGTACCTGCTGAATCTCACCATTGAGGTGAAACAGTAGCAAGTATTAAAAAAGTATGGTCATAATAGTTACAAAGATTGAGATGAACTCATCAACCTAATCCAAAATACTTTACTGCCTCAGAGACAGGCAAAGAAGAGAACAGGATTCACAGCTGCTCATTTTCAGGTCAGCTCTACAGCAACAAACACAGTTTCCGGATTTGTGATGGCAAAAGAAATATTAAATATTTTTGAGCATGCAAGTCCCTCTGTTATGAGGGATCTTTCAGAAAAATGTGTTTGTCTTTCATTTTTGGGAAGGATAGCAGGGAATTTAACTGGCATGTTTATGTTAAAACTTTAAGATAGTGAAACAGATCTTCAAATGTTTCAGCTTTAGCAATTTAATATCAAGCACTTTCTCTCTAAATACCTACTTTCCATGATAAATAAACCTCACAACCTCTTAAAAGGAATGTTTTACAGACCCTTTGTAGCAGATTTACAGAGGATTATTTCACAGAGTAGATTTAAATGTTAGAGAGCACCATCATTCAGCTCACATAGTAATTAGCAGCCTGAAAATACCTAGTTCACAGCAGACACGCTCATAAGCTCTAACGTACTGAGTGTTCACATACTCATTCCATAATAATATTACATTTCACTGTCATACTGGAAACGCAGTCCTTAGCCTTGAGGTAGGAAACAGCTAAGTCTTATAAACTGAACAATATCATATAAAGTTAGTGACATGGCTGTGAAGAGTACCCAGCTTCTGTGTTCCTGGTAAAACTCTGAAGGTTTTACTTGCTCAGACTAGCAGAGATAATAGCCCCCATCCTAGCTGGCACGTTGCAGACACGAGACAACATATATTTTAAAGTACACTGAAGGAGGCTCTTCCACACACGTTTTTATCTGATCATCATTGCGTACATTCAAGGCAGAACAGCTAAACTTTCAATTTAGAAAAAAGCTAAGAAACAACCGCAATATCCCTCCTCATTTTACCCATTATATTTTCACGTGTTACAAAGGAAAAGAAGGACAAAAGAATTAACTGGAAGCCCAAAATGTACAAAGTAACATTTGAGAGAGGAAAAATAAGCTATAAAATATTCATTGTCTGACCTGCTGAATTCTGGGCACAGTTTTGGTCATTCCCTTCCCTCTCACTTTTACACACACACCACCCACCCAAAAGACAGCAGATTTGGGAAAGGGTTACAGAAGTCAACAAGAATGATCAAAATGTATTGAATAGCTTCCATACATGGATCAATTTAACACATCAAGCATCTTCGACCTGAAAAAGATTTTGGGCTGAGGGGAGCGAGAGAAAGAGAGGATACAAAATCATGGGTGGTCTTAGGACTTGTTATCTGTGCGTTTCCTTACGTGGGCACAGCACTGTGAGTCAGGATGCTTGAGAGACAGAAAGCAGCATTTCAATCTTTCACCAGCACAGGACCAGGAGATTCTGAGATTCTTTTCAAGTAATAAACTACAAAGAAATTCAAAACACTGGTAAATCTGCAAACAGAACTTCACTTCAAGCCTGAGGACCCAGAAGAAAACAGAAGTCAGAAAGTCAGTCAAATTCCTAGTTGCTCTGCAAGACCATAAGTACCGTCCATCCCCATGGGAAATATTTCTGGCACGAAGAACTGCATGAGCAGCACTCCCTCTGCACAAGCCCAAATACAAAGGTCACACCAGAACACATGATGGGTCACCAGGGCTGTTAGAAGTTGGAGACTGTAAGGGAGAGGATTGCACTGCTTAGCTATTCGTCTACTGAGAGGAGACCTGAAAGAGACTAAACTCATGGTTGCATTGAACCAACCCAGGACTGGGTTGAGAATCAGCCTGTTCCATAATGCATTTCTTGAACCATGCACTGAGAAAGAAGAGAAAGCTCCAAGTGATATCTGCAGCTCTGGGACAGACTGCAAAGAAGGAAAAGGATATTTCCCCCCCTGCATTAATATGCTTAAAAATTGTATAGAGTGAACATGTATGTGATCCAATCATTCAGTATTTGATGGAGTTTCCAAGAAATATCATGTCTGAGCTCCTTAAACAGCAGCGATCATTATTTTCTTAAATCTAATTTATTAGTCATCTGCATTACTGTGGTAGGTAGTAGAGCCTGTATGTAAAAGGACTATTCTGAAGACCTTATCAAGGTAATATTGCATGAATTTATCGAGGAGAACTTCTGTAGTGACAGACAGGATCATGTGAGAGACTACAGAGCTGCACAGGGATCAAAAGATAGAAACATTATGACCTAGAGCAAAATGTTTCTTCCTTTGGACTTAGACGCACTGTTCTCTCTAAGAAGTGAGCACAGCAAAGTCTATTAGGATTCACACCACTGTTAAGTGAGGTCAATGGAACATTTCTCTCCCTTGTGTATCAGTCCTCTCCTCCCATGCAAAAAACACAGAGAGAGAAAAGGCAGTCTTCACTATTCCTATGGTAATGTATGCCAACTCTTCATTTGTCAGCTAGTCCAAAAGGAATATTCTGCAAAGTATGCCTTCCCTACCTTTAATTTCCTGGCAGGATCGAGAAGATAGCAATACGTAGATATCACAAAGTATTACATTTGCCCTCCACAAATTCCTGTTAAGCTCCTTCCCTTTTAATCACCGGAAGCAAGCATAACCACTCAGAGGGAATAAGGAACTGGGGAAAACAGGTAATTCTTTTTTTTTTTTTTATAAATGCATTTTTAGAAGTCAGAATTTACAAAAAAATTACTCCTTGACATTGCAGTAATGTCTCTAGGTAAAAGTCAAAAATAACATGCATGGAAAAAAGGCTAGATATCCACTGAAATAAAGTGGTATTTTGCAGCAAGTTTGGGGGCTTTTATTGATTATATCAGTTTTCCTAATGGCAAAAATATTAAAATGCACCCACATCTCCAAAGTGTGAACAAATTTAATGTTGGAACAAACACCTAAAATTCACAAAAGACTGCAACTTTATGAAACCACAATGAACTATGTTAACATTAACCTGACAGCTCACTTAAGACAAATTAATTTTCTAATCTGCATGCACTATGGTAACCCCTAATAGTATTTTCACTTCTTGCACTTTAAAGCATTACTTACGCTGCAATTACCAGATCAGTTTTGAGATATTCGAGGTTTCCATTATTTGATTTTTCCAGTTCATATGGAAATAATTTTATTTAAAGTCTTTCACAATTTGCAAATCTAGACTTCAGCAATGTGCATGTGCACCAGTATGAGTTGGAAAGAGGTAAAGAACACAGTCAGACACATGGAGTTTTCCATTTTCCATTTAACTGTACTGCTAGATTGGACATGGTAAGAAAGGAAAGGGATTGGGTGAGGGGGAGGGTTGTTTGTTTTTTTAATCCAGCAGTGCCTCTTAAGTACATTTGCTATCAATCACTTTTGGTGGAGGGGGGAAAAAAAAAAGTCCCTGATGCAAGCAGATTTTCCTAAATGGCATTATTACAAATCCAACATGCTCAGATGTTGAGAGAAACTCAAACTTCAAGATGTAAATGTCCTGATATGTTACCAGGCTACTACCTATAGTAGCTAAAATTTACTACGTTAGGAAGATTGCTAGCATTTTCCCCATCTTGCCATTATAAGGCATGACTAGCCTACAATTGAGATCCTAAAAACAGCTGATTAAATCTCTAAAATGAAAGGCTATGATACATGCTGGAGTCAAGTCTAGAAGAATTCTCAGATACTGATGAGAAGGTATAGATTTGTTTTACAAGCTCCAAAAGGTTTATGAGAACACTGCCATTTCAAAAATCATTTCTCATGTCAGCCACAAATTTTCCCATTTGTCTGTTTGTCTAATGGTTCCTCGCTTCTTTGACATTTGATAAAGCCACATTCCACCACTAGTTTGACTAATCAGCATTTCAGAAAGCAAGACTACTAAAAATCCCAAGAGCTGTTCTCAAAAGGGAAGCACAATCTTTCATTTGAAAAGGATGCAACTAAAGAGTATAATAGCAATAATGTATCTGAACTGAAGTAAAATATCTTTTCAAATATCTAGGCCTGGATACCTTCCAATTTATTTAATGTTACTGTGCCACTCCATGTGCACTATGAGTAAGGAGAGCTGGGGTTTTTTCTATTACTTGGCTGCCTCTCCAGTTTTGGATTCCAAAATATTCCAACACTCTTCAAAATATTACACCTAAAGCTCCCTTTAGAAGTATTTTAATGACATTATTTTTGAGTTGGTGAATTGAGGGAGAGAGTATAGTCAAAACTTGTCATG
This sequence comes from Dromaius novaehollandiae, assembly GCF_036370855.1. Classification (NCBI taxonomy): domain Eukaryota; kingdom Metazoa; phylum Chordata; class Aves; order Casuariiformes; family Dromaiidae; genus Dromaius; species Dromaius novaehollandiae. Next base: position 204,675 of record NW_026991389.1, on the reverse strand, counting down.
AAACACTTGTCTTCTACTAATCTTTGTCCTACTGAGAGACAGATATGCAGAAAGATGATTTTGCTTGATCAGAAATAAACTAACGGCAAAAGAAGATGATCAAAAAGGCAGAAGGGGAAGGAAAGAACAAGTCACGCAACTAACTATTCCAGATTAAGCTTCAGACAAAGTAGCACCCATCACATAGATAGGAATGTTTACAGAAGTCCAAGGAAAGTTGTTTCTGGCAAAAGTTGCCTGAGCATGCTACAGGTAAAACTCTCATGTCTCATAAATGCAGCACAGAAGATTTCATTTACCTTTAATAACAGCAGCTTGCCTGTCTCTGTGAGCCATCTGTTTGATTTAGTGCCTGGTTGCAGCCGCAGCAGACTGGAAATGTATCTTTCTTTTCAAACACTCCAGTCATGCTCAATTAACCAGGTCATAAATTGATTGTTTTAATACACTATTTTGAAATGAAGAGGTTAGCTTTTAATTGCTACTTGCAACATTCAGAGCAATATGAAAAATCCATGACCAAATTCTGGAATGAATTAAAGAAAAAGAGAAAAAAGGGGGGAGGGGAGGAGGAGGGTAACCCTCTGCTCAATCTCTACCTAAATAAAAGCCTTTACTCTTTCTTAGGTGTATCAAAGTACCCTCTAGAGCAAAAGAGATTAAAAGGTATGTTTAAAAGGTTACAGTACATTGGCTTTCACTGTAAACGTGAAAAATATCCATTTCCCCCCTACAATGATAAAACATAAGGCAAGGAACATTCAAGCAGCTGGATAATTTAAAAGGTGAAGAAGATTTTGTTAAGTCTAGAATTCATTTTTAAAATAAGTTCAAAACAATCAACCTATTATTTCTTATCAGAAAGTAATATGCTTTAATAACTCCACCATAAACCTCGATACCGAATCAAGGCTGTAAATTAGATGTTGATCATTTTTATTAATTATCAATTCAGCACAAAGCAGCCATATCATTTAGAAGCCATCTGTGTGCCTACTAAAAAGCAACTCTTTAAAACTCATAAATACAGTTTGACAAATCAGGAGATAAGGTTAAGATCTTTTAGAATGCCAAATCTGAAAAGAGAACGGACACTAAGAGATTGTTACATTCTCCTTGCTATACAGCAACAATTAAAACGTACTTAACCTCTCAGCATAAGAAGCACAGTTGCCTTTCTGCAGCTGTCAGATGGATTCAGGGATTAATTAATTTGTCCTGTGGAACTGTTAATCTATTGTTAAGAGTACTCACAATTCAAAGCAACATTGCTGGCAAAGCATTACATAACACTACAGTAAAAAGTGGTTCCTGTGTTACACAAAACAGACTCTGGGAACATCTGAAGCTGCCTGCCCCTCCTTCCAACCTCCCAGTTTCAACCTGGGGATGAGAGAGGTGTAGCAAGCTGAACAATTTCCATCTTCTACTCTAAAGACTAAGTAATGTCTTGTAAATATATATATATTCATTGGGACATTCTAGGTTAGTCTCCCCTTACATAGGCTTAGCTTGTTTATCAGAAGAACCTGTACTCCGTTTCTTCCATTATATAGTCCTAGGTGAAAGATTTTCTAGACTTCTCGTATTTTAGGATTAATTATTAACATAGGACTCAGGTCTTCCTATGTGTATCACAGCAGCATTAGTAATGACATCTTAGGTATAGTTCAGAGGGAAAAAAAGTGCACTGAGGCTATTTTTCTTCCTTTTCCTCTAATCACCATCTGCACTAGGCCTTCACTAGTAGTGGGTTACTTCCTTCCCCACTCCTAGCTTAATGCTGTTAGCAAAAGGTGACAATAAGAAACTAATCTGGGGGAGAAGAAAAAAAATGCTGACTAGAAAAATAATATTCAAGTCTCCAACTTCCTAATAAAATACTACAGGTTTAACTTGCATTTACATCTGTCAATGATTCCGTGAAAGCTCACATGTTCCCAATAAGATTTTCATATGCATATTCATATCTATTCACTTTTGTTACATATGCAAAGCATGAAGTTTCATATCACAGCTTCCTACAGAAGCAAAACCATTTTAGCATATTCTTGCTCTACTCTGCCTCAAGTCACTAATACCTTTTTATTGTCACAGTTCACCAATCCCTCAGTTGTGCTGATGAAACAGTTTAAGGACCATATACATTTATTCCTTCAGTAGACAAAAAAAGCACATTCTGAAAAAAACCTTGTTTATATACCATTTCCTAAGATATGCAGCTCTTTCATATTTGACATGTTACAAGGATAAATTTACTAATATTCCCTCCAAAAAACTAAACTGCTTTTCAGGGAATCTGCCACAGCAACAAAGCATGAAGACATTAAGGAAACAATGTTAAAAGATCAGGGAAGCTGAAAAAAATAAAATGCTAAAATGAAGACAATTGTAGAATTAAAAGACCTTAATTCATCGAGGCGTTAAAACTCAAGTCTTCAGTAACTTGATCATATAATCTGCCTCTCTCCTCCTTTATTTCCCCCTGCCCCCAATAATGGACACTTCAGTTTCAACCTTTCTGTTCCTCTGTTCTAAAAGCAAAATAATGTCGCCTAATATCACAAAAAAGTAAATTATTGATATTTTAAGGGGGAAAAAAAATCATACATTGTTACAAACATTAAAATTAACTTTCTTGTGGGCTATTCTGTAGATTAAAACCTGAATGGTATACTGAATGTTTCTAGCTTTTCTTTCCTGGCCAATACAGGGGGATGATTGCATCTTCAGCCTCAATAGAAGTTTTGGCAAAGATATGCAGATAGTGGACAATGATTTGGGAAGATGAAGGTTATTTGGGAGTTTATTGGTAGTTTTATTGAAGACTCTGCATAATCTTATATTTTCCTTGTTTTATTGGGCTACCTCTTCTAGACTTTGTTTTACAAAAAGTTCTTTGACTTTATTCAATTTCATTTAGACTCTTTTTTTCCCTCCTAAAAATAGGATTTTATGTTCATCGCCTGTACAGATACAAGCATTCTGCCTTTACTACCTTTTGATCCTGTTGGCCAATGGCAACCAAATTTGATAGACTGCAAGATCAACTTTCAGATAATTAACTTCCCATAGCTTTTGTCCAAACTGATGTCCAGGCAGGGCAGAGACACCTTGTAAGTGCCTCCCAAAGCCTAAAATAATAATAATAAAAAAAGGTCAAAATGGCATTGCACATGAAAAAGGTTTCCATTAAAGAGTGCCATCAAACACAAAATATAGATATGAAAGAAACCAGTCTACACTGTTTTTTGGAGTTTACAGAGCTAATTTAAAAGATGAAATAAAAACAGCTGATGTTATTCTAGTAGGATTTGAAAAGTAAGTTTCAAAATAGTACCTTTTGAGTATGTCAGGATAATTATGATAATAAAACGAGTCTTAAGCACACTGATTTTTTTTCTTGAGCACAACTTAGAAGATGACTGTATAAAATTATTTTTAATTTTTTACCCAGAGAGCAACTATCTTAGATCATAGGATTTCAATTAATTCTCAGGAAAAGTACAGTCACCGACATTCACAATTACCATACGTATAAGGGATCAGTCCAAACTGAATTAAGTTCTGTTATGAAGGAAGAATTATGCAAACAACTATAAACTTAGCTTGATACATGACTTATCTTCTACCTCATAGCTGCTACAATACCGTATGGAAAAGGCTTTTTTTTCCTAGATTTGTTCTCTAAAAATTTTTAGTCTTTTAATGGTCATGTACATCATACCTTAAAACACATACCATCCATACTTGCCTTTGCAGTTTGTCCACAAAGCTGAGTTTCAACTACTCTCAGTCCTTTCACAATACTGCATCTATCTATACCTTCTGTAATTTCTTCAGGTGGACAAAGTACTGAAGAACAGAAATGTTTTTCTCCCAGTTTTCTGAGCACTCGCTGCAGAGCCCTATATCTGAGTAAAATACGAGTCACCTGCAGTCCCACCAACGTTTTCTAGTCAAAAATCCATAATTTGTTTTCCATATTGGCAAAGAGAATTATATTTTGGAGATAATCACTAACCACTACATCTTCAGTGATTGGCTTATTACATTTATTTCCCTGGACTTCAGAGTTATAGGTTAGTCCTTCTTTTGCATAAAAACGCTTTATTAATGAGCTCAATCAAGAATACTCCTGCTTTATATATAACATCAGAAGCTGATAGAATTAAGAGGGTTTAGCTGAGAGAATTAAGAGAATTTAAGTTTTTGGCTTGATAGAGAAGCTAGAATGCAATAAGTTTCTATTTTTCCAAGCTGCAGGATTACCCAGAGATTACCCTGTGATTACCCAGAGATTCGTACTGTTCTTCTCAGTCTCACTAATAAGGTATTTGGAGATGATTTTTGATTATGTTAAAAAATTAACACCATGTACCATACTAAGTACTTCTGGAGCAAGAGGCAATCTTTAAAAACATCAGGATGATACATATGTAATAGTTGTTTTTATTATAGAACATCATGTTAGCCAAAGAAACCGGAACAGTGACATAATCCAAAAAAACCCCAAGGCATATAGCACCATATTCCTGGTAATTTAAGTTGGCATTTCACTAACTACCAAAGTATTAAAGTATAAACAACTAAATTCACTTGGCACTAATTACTTGTCAATCTGAATAAATACAAACCCTTACCACATGACATGACATGACACAACATACCTGTGCCCCTTGAACTACTGCCATCCTTCTAGCAGTGAAATACACCCTTTGGCAAGAAATAAGCCTTGCCGCCAAGAAATACTGGTGCTCTCGGTGCTTCAGTTGTTCTCTATCTGCCCTTTTTCACCACACACTATGATGATTTTCCTTTCCAGGAATCAGCTTTAAGAGGAAGTATTGCAAGTTAATTTGCAGTTAGAGAAAGAAAGACTTGTTTTATGCTGAAGACAAGCAGCATGCTTCATCATCTGATGTTTATGAGCTGCGATTATGCACATCTTCCACTTAAGTTTAAATGAAGGATTTCATGTCTACCAGATAATATTTCAGACCACTGAAAGGATTGTTGACCTTGCTACAACAGGCTCACACAGCTGCTAAATGTACTGATTTGGGAATAAGCTGTAAGGTATACTATGCTCCATATATATGCTCATATATATCTCCTTACATTTTGGAGAGCTTACATTGTCATAGGAAATTTTGCCTTCACTCCTCTATATCTTCCCCAAGAATCATAATACATGCAGCAGTGAATGAAACTCTGTAAAAAATAGCTTTGCTTTAGAATACTGCTGCCCTTTAAAAATTGCATAACTCATTAAACTTTTACATGCAGGCTATTGCTCACATTACCCAATACAGTTGTTGCCATTATTTAGTGTCATTTCTATAAATATTTACTGAATTTATGTAATCAAACGTTCTTCATACCCACTATCAAACAACAGGCTACAAATGACCCTAGATTTTTAATTCAAGGTTTTGAAGAGAGAGAATATAAAAAACACACACACTGGACTCTTCCAAATATTAAAAGATATTTAGGAGCAGTGTATGAAAATTAAATTTACAATCACACCTAAAAATCACATTTGACCACCTAATCAGATTTTTTCCAATGTTTAAAAAATTGGGGGGGGGGGGAGGGGAGGAAGGGGGAGGGGGAGGGAGAGAGAGAGAATTAATGAATTATACGCTGGGACAGATTCCCAAATGATGCAGACTCAGTCAAGCTATATTTATTACGTACGTTCTAAAAACAGCCCATTGTTTCTAAAAAACACAGTAGCCTCTTACAGAGGACAGGAAGGCTCCAGGTCTCTAAAGAAGCTAAAACTGGAAATAGTGAACATAGGATTTATTATTTATCAAATTACAGATGTACTTAGCAGTGATTTTAATTATACAAAGTTCAGCTCTAAGATCAAGATCACTGCGTGAAACTCAACTCCCCTATATTTTAGACATTTCTTCCCCTTGTCTTCCCCCCCCCCACTTTCCCTTTAATTTAGTTCCCTTTGCCTAAAAAGATCATTGTTTGATAGAACCATCCAGCAATGTGTGACTATTTCCTAAAAAGCATTTTCTTAAGGACATAAATTTTGCATTTAGGACAGTCTATTCCAGCCAAAGGTATGTTCTATACATATGGTAAATCTTTTCCTGCTATACAAGGAAAAACAGGATTGCAATACACTACTGGTCTTAAAATGTGTCCCCTTTAGCATACCCTTTCATGCCAGGTTTACAGCAGTATCATTGGTCCAATCACATACTCAGTCTTAATAACTGTTTTTCTCTTTTTTTTTTTCTTTAAGAGGTATTCAAATCATCTTCAGTAAGAGCACTCCACGTAGAGAAAGAACTTAAAAAAAAAAAAAAAAAGTCAAGCTATAACAGAATTCTTACTTTCTATAGAGGCCATTTCTCCTGCTACACCACACCAACTAAATAACTGCACTGCACAAATACACCTCCATCCCCGTGGGATAGCTGTCAAAGATACTACAAAAATTCCCATTCTACCTTTATCCAAAAAAAAAAAAAAAAAAAAGCAGCTTATCAAGAAACAAATAGTTTCGGTTCCCCCCACCCTTTTTTAAATGATGCTGCACTTACATCACAGGTGAAAAAACAACATTGTCATTCTTCCTCCAAAAGTTAAGCAAGAAACCTAAACTAAGTCCAGGTGTGGAAATAAACTGTATTATTTCTAGATGATTCAACTAGCTGACAGGATGGCAACAAGCTCTCTGAATCTGATTAACCAAGAGAACTGTTTTGGTAGTTTAAACGAGTATGTTCGTTTGACCAACACTTTAGCCTTCTGATGACACATCTAAACTAGTTCTTCCTGCTTATGAAGGAGATTTGATTTGAACACTGGTTGGCGTAAGTGATATGCAGAAATTAGACACCTGAACAAAACACATTTATTTGCACAACTCAGTAACCATTATATTATGCAGTTTTGTCTACTCAAATACACCGCAAGGTTTAAGTCTCATTTTATTTTGTTAGTTCATTTCACTTTTAGGTCATTCAAAAGCAGGACTTTTGCTTTTATGCAGACAAAACTGGAGGGCAGTTTTCAGTTCCAAATATTTCTGGCTTACAGCCCAGAGCCTTTGTTGCTCTGAGATGAAATAGTCTCAGCTTAGAAAAGGAAAATAGAAATCGAGTGCAAGAAGAGACCTTTACCAACAGCTACTGTTGGCTTCCCTTTCAGTGACCTCAAATGTTGCAGCACGTTTCATCTCTTCACCTCCTACCACTGTTCATCCTATTGTTTAGGCCCAGCAGCAGGATTATGTACAAACAATTGTAAGAACAGAAGAAAATGGTAACATTGTATTTTCATATATCTCATTGCCAACCTGCTGCCTTGAGCAAACTCAGAGCAGAAGAACAAAACTCACAAGATTCCAACCGTATATATTTTTTCTTGCTGATGGAAGACATCAGTCTTGTTATCTAACTTGTTTTCTCTGTTGAACGCTGTTGTTTTGCAACTGTTTTCATGCTCGACATTAAACATGGGCCTGCCTATACCTAAGGCAGCTGTTTAAAGATGAAGAGGCGTAACTTCTGCATTTTGCTGACATACCATCTTCTGAATTTCACAGAATAAACTGCTGTATAATAACTAATTTCCAATTAGTTATTAGCATAGATTTAAACATGCTCCACAACTGGTTTGCAACTGTGGTCTGAAAGAGATTATTTAAAAAGAGTTGCCCATGCCTCGCTACAAAAGGTAAATCTCTGTCTTCCCGGAGGAGACCATTAATAAATGAGCTAAATAATAGTAGCTCCCTGATTTATGCATAAATACCAGCTTTTTCTGAACACCTATAATAAATATCACATTACTATTGTAACATAATATCATAATACCATATCAGGGGAACTAAACTTATCTGTCATAACAGTAATCTAACCTTACCTTCTAATCCAGAGAATTAATCGGAAAATCTTCCAGTAAATATTAAGAGTTAAAATAATATGGCCACATTCCATTTCTTTTCATTTCTCAAATATTTCTACAGCTCTTGCCTAACTTATGTTTTCCATTTCATTACCAATATTGACTAATTGATTGCACAGCTATTGTTACTACTTTATGGGCAGCAAGCGTCCTATAGTCCTATGAGCTAACGTTGCATCACTGCTAAGCAATTTACATACCCTACTAATTAAGTTCTGGAACAGCAAGTTAATTGCTATAAATGTCTTGCATATTTCTGTAAAGAGCTTGGTTTTCCCCTCTTAAATGGATACCCATCTCCCTTAGACCTCTGGTACTACAAGAAAACAATGTTACCATTCCTTTTTCAGAAAATGCTCTCCAGGAGTGAAAGTAAGAACTGGCTTGATCTGATACAGCCTAGATCAGTTGCCCCTGATCCTTTGCCTTCTGCAAAGGGAGACTGAGAGTAAGAACTACATTGGTTTGATTTTTATTTGTTATTGCTATTAGACAGATATTTTTATCATGGCAGCTTTTATGAAAGTCTTTTTGACATTCTTTTATTAATTCTTGAGCTTAAATTTTGTAAATTGTCCAGTGTTGAGGCTAGAGCATTAGAGAAATTAAACAAAATTATAAAGGAGTTTGGGAGATGTCAAAAATAATTACATTCTCAGTGAAGGTGACTTCTAGGTACATGTACAGGACCATTGGAAAATAGAGCTCATAAGGTTTAGATATCACAGTTCAATAATTGTTTATGAACATTTCCAGTATTCCAACCGCTACACAAACTGTATATTAAAGTGCATCTGCAAGCTAGACACAAGTCATTAAGTTACACAGTGTACCCACAGGTATTCAGCCAGACCACTTATTTCATCCCACAGATAAATGTGACAGAGGTAAGACTGGCCTCCTTACCATTCAGCTTTTAAAATTAGAAAGCCAGTATCAAAATTTTCTGCACGAGGAGTAATTCATTTCTTCAACAACTTCACAAAACACATTCACATCCCTGAAAAAAAACTTACCTGAAAACGTTACCAGTGAACTACATCAGCCTGTTAGCAACAGCCTTGCTTTCATTAAATTTGGTGCAAATTTTACCACTACTGTCACTGGAAACAGCATTTTCTATTCTTGAAGCAATGATCAGGTAAAGGTAACTAATCTTTTGCCTTTCCAAGCAGGAAGTTTGACATTAGTATTTTCATTTGACGTTTGCTTCTTCATCGATTTCAGTTTGGCCAATTAAAAACTAAATCACTATTAAAAATTTATATCAATTCTTGACATTTGTACCCTTGTTATGCACTTTTGGTCCACAACTGACTATATAAAAATACTGCCTTGCAAGTATAAAGCTAAAGCAAACTTCCTGGTAACCACACATGGGCCTTACCTCCATCATAGTGACCACATGACATGGACTCAGTAGGTAAATGACAGTCTTGGTAGCAAACTTGAACCCCACCTCCAGCCCAAAGATGAGACAGAGAGCCACCAGTAGCAGATTTTTGCCCAAGCTCTCCTGCTTAGCCTGGGGCTGCTGTAGCAGATGACCCTCCAGCTCCCTGCAGTGCAGCTGCCTCAGCTTCCACAGGGACAGAAGGATCTCCACAAAACCCACACTGAGGAAGACCAAGCTCTCCAGCAGACGCTGCTGCCCGGAGAGAAAGGCAGCGCATTCTGGCCCTCCATTGCCAGCAAAGCTGGGCTCCACCCCCCCGTACAGCCAGTCCAGGAGATTATGGAGGCTGTAACGGGACATGGTGGGATAGTGCCTCTTCTCCTCCCCGTCACTGTCCAGGAACAGGTAGGAGCAAGATGGAATCAAAGCCAAAATGCTGTCGGGCTGACGAAACATGAAATGCAAGGACGTCCCCTCTGTTCCCTCCCGAGCTTCAGGAGAAGCCAGCAGCCCACAACAAGGCTACACTGGGGGGTTTGCCTCTTGACGCCAGGACGGTAACTGCAAGCAACAGCCTGCAAGGGGAGAGGAGTTACAGATGAACGGGGTCACTGCACGGCGGTGCCAGCCGCTCGCCCCGAGACCCGTTACCCTCCCAGCCCCGTTAACACCCTTCACTCTCCTCCGCCTGAGCGTTACAGGACTGCCTTTCTCCTCGGCCGGCACTCCCACGTGCCCCGCCCCGCGGCCGCCTCTCTCCCCTTACCCGGCCCCCACGCCGTCCTGCGCCGGGCTCCTCGGCTCGCTGCCCTCGGCCTCGGCCTCCCCCGCCTGCGCGCCCTGCTCCCCCTGCCCCTCGGGGCCGTGCGACAGCCCTGCGCGTCCAGCCGCCGCTGCCCGGGCACCCGACGGCCGCTGATTGGACGCCGGACGGCCGCTGATTGGACGCCGGACGGCCGCCGAGCGGCCCCTCGCCCAACGGCCCCCCTCGCCCAACGGCCCCTCGTCCGCGCGCCGCGATCGGCGCCCTCAGAGCAGCGGCCCGGGACCTCAGGCAGCGGGAGCGGATCTCGGCTCCGTGAGGGAGCGCGGCTCAGAGGCGGGCCCGGCGCCCCCAGCCATGGGGGGGCAGAACTCCCACTAATACCTGTCATAGTTCAGCGCATGTTCTAGGGGATAACACATCCTATCTGTTATAGAAAAGACCTTCCTAATACGGATGAGTAAACTGCAGTAGGCAGAAATTACAGTTATTTCAAATAACAAAGGTTTGTAAAAAATACATACAACAGAATTCCAATAGCTAAATTGAGTTAAGATGTAACAAATGTCAGACTAATTGTAAATGTTTCAGTGTTTCAAAAAGAGATTTGGATAAATTATGCTCATCCCTTATGTGAGATTAGCTTTGCTACTTAATTTTTATGGAGGTTCTTATAGAAGGTCTTCGGCATTCCTTCATCCACAGCATCTGATGTTCAAATATTAACATTTTCAGTTGTGGTGCCTTAATTTATAAATAAACAGAGGGCCTGAAAATTCAGGAGCCAAGAGGTGCCAGGCAGACGCTGCAGAAATTAATAGAAGTTTATATAGAGGCTATTTTGGATGATACTGTTGTGTTTCTACTTGGGGAACATTTTTAAATGGATTAATCTTCAAGTGGAAATTGTGAACAAGTGGCTACCTGACAGAGGGGTTTTTTTTGGTTTTTGGTTTTTTTTCCGCCTCTCCTCTTTGCCCTTATAGGTGAAACTGAGCACAAACTGAATCATATTGTCTGCTGCAAAAAGAAGTCATCCAACCCCATCTTTATCTGTCATCTCGTTACAGCATGCTCATGCTTCTGTATGAGCTCATTGTTAGAAGTTTTTTAAAAAGATCTATTATATATAAAAATATATATGTATTGAAAGGTGCTAATCAACCTCAAGCAGGTCACGTGACTGGTCATGCGGATCTAAAATCATATCAGATTTTTTTTAAAAATCTTCAATATATGCAGATGTTATACGGAATTTCTTACCAGTGTAGTAATGCTATACTGATGAATAAACAATCCTGCAGGTTTTTAAGGACGAGGTCAGCAATACTTCCCACCGTGGCTTGGGGGGAAAAAAGGATAGTTTTGTCTCCTTTTTGTACACAGCATAATGCACAACGCATTTTTGTCTAACTCTCAGTAGCCGTTGCTTAAAAATATGGTTCAAACTGTAAAGGTGTGCTTTTAAAATGAGTTAATGCCAGACCCTTCTGGACCAGAGTTTTGTATCACTAATTAAAAAAACTGTTACAAAGTCTACGGTCAATCAGATTTGTATGATATTTTATAAAAATGCTTAGAATAATCAGTCTGTCTACAGTGTTTCTAGGGCACCTACCTCCTCAGCACGCAAGTGCTGAGAATGCTACAGATGTTTTCTGTGTAATTGTGGGTTTATTTGTACAAAATGTGCAGTTCGCTGTGACATGCACTGGGACAGAATAGGTCTGTTTGCTTAAAGCTGATCAAGAAACGCTTTCGTAAATGGCCTTCCCTTGTAATTATGTTTATTGCCCTTTCAGATACGTCGCTGGTTTTAGATAAAGACTTTTTTTTATTATTTGGGGTACTTTATAAGAAGTTAAGGTACAACCACGTAGCCTGTTTCACTGTTTTAAGTTGGAACGCTAACTTCCAATGAGCACTAATCAGTTTGCCTTATTCCATTAAAAGGGTTTTCTTTTAATTCTTTTGCTTAATGTTCCTAAAAACCATGCTCTGTAAACTGAGTTAGACGACAAACCCCTAGAGCTGACGTGAAGCTGCTGCTCAGTCGTGCTTCAAGCGGCCGCCTTCTGCCCCGACTGCTGTAGCACTGACGTCCCACCATCTCCGCCCCGCTGCTGCTGGTGGCAGGGGGAGGGCACGCTCGAGTTCTGACCTCAGATATACTGCTGTTTAATCGAGACAGTCCAATCCACTGGCACACCCTGGCGTTTGTATATGGACCTCCTTACTTGTCTTCAAATGTGCGGGGTTTTAAAATTGTTGCCTGGAGTAGGTTACATCTCTTGTGTGTGTTAGATCGAACCAAAGAAGCCTCCAGCCATGCCCAAATGCTGCTCCTAAAGCCTGCCTTCCAGTCCTTACAAAATCCCTGCAGGATTAAATGTATTAACTTTTTTATTTTTGTACAGTTTCTAACTGATTTTTGCTAGTGATGTTAATTGAATTAAGTTTATTTGGGGCGTCTGAGTAGCTACTCCATTTAAATAAACTGGTGACTTTCCTTTTATGTTGGAAAAAAAAAGAAAAAAAAGAAAAAAATAGAAAAAAAGGAAACCCAAAGTGTGCCTCTCAGATTTAAGGGTTTCTGGTTACATTTATTCTTAAGACCAGCGATGATTCTTTACATACAAATTTATGTTTTCCTCATTTTTTATTACTGTTAAAGAAAAAGTAAAGAATAAAAACCTCTTTCTTTGCTCTGGACCCAGTAATTGCGCTGGTACATAAACGCACTGAGAAAACAAACTTTTGTTTGAAACTTTTGTAACAACTTATGACTGTTTTTGTATATCAAAGTTGATTCTTTTCAAAATATTTGGATCTAGTTTCTAAGTTATTTTAGTGTTTTATATGTTACCAAAAAACTACTTTGAATTGTTCACCAGCATCCTGAGTTATCTGTAATGCAACGGTGACACACAATAGGCTTAAAGCTACCTGGAGTAGCTTGTAAGGCCTCTCTCTTTTCCTTCCTTCCTTAGCAACTTGATTGATTACAATAATATCACAGATTACCTGAAACCCCTTCCTTTATAACTAGATCCTCCTTCCTTCCACATTTAATTGCTATTAGTGTGAAGAAACTGTTGAAATGGGCATTTTAATATAAGTATGGCTTAAAAGATAAAAATGAGGAAAAAGCAAAAAATAAATAATTATATAGAAGGTTATCTGTGGGTCTGTGAGATATGGCTGTGGAAAGATATTGTAGTAGTTTTAACACTATTGTTATTACCTTTTAAATCATTTTTCCAATAAAATAAGGAAAAAGAATCACCATTTCTTTTTATGTTTCTCTGCTTAATTGTGTGGCTTGGTCAGTTTTTTTGTTTGTTTTTATTGGAACATTTGAAATTGGTGTTTTAGATGCTAATGACGTTAGGAATATTTCTCTGAGATTAACTCAGTCTTTTCATTTTGCCTACTGTAGGAACAAACTGGACAGGTGCAGCTTGCAGTCTAATTCAGAAGTGAGTCACTGAACACTCCAACTTATATCAGCATTTCAGGTCCAGTTTTGTACTTTTTATGTCTAACTTTAAACACTGAATTATGTCCAGCATTGGGCCTCTTCCTCTCTGAGAGGTGGAAGTGGTTCTGACTTTCACAGAACGCAGCTTGGTTGCAGAACCAGTTACACTGGTGTGACCAATACGCTTCCCCGCGCTACAATAGGAACATTATTCAACAGGATAAATAGTACTAAGTTGAAAAATGAATTCATGCAGCAAAATTTATGTCAAATAATATCTTCAAGGAAATAATTTCAGTATACTTTCTTCATATTAATCTCATAGTAGAAGGTGTAATTTTAAAGAATATCAAGGTTTGCGTTGCCATGAGCGATTTATTTCATGTCGTGTCCAGCTAATGGGTACATTAGTCATGTTGTTAAAGAATAGCGAACCGAAACTGTCTAGAGGTAGCCGCTTAGCACAACTTCTATGAAACTTGCTTAGCATGAGGGGCTAAATTTGCTGAAGCCTTAGGCCGCACTTAGATAAAATAATGAACTTTTACTTAGTCCAGTAAGAAAAGGGCCTCAGAGCTGGTTCAAGCTAGGAAGCTAAGGAAGTTACAAGCGGTCTGCATTCCTGCGTCTCACACTCCGAAAGGGAGGGTGTCAAGGCTTTGAAATAAGACCAGTGCAGGGCATTAGGACCTTGAGGGACAAAGCCTTAGCTCACTGCTGGGGCAGTGATAATTGTTATGCTTTAGAATCACCTCCTCCTCCTCCTCAGGACCTTGAGACACAACAGTAAGACCCAACAAAAACAGAGGTACAACCGTCATCAGAGACCGCAAAAAACAAAAATAAGGAGAAAAACAGCTTACCTCAGAATGACGATGAGACCCAATGAGGAGCAGGAGACCCCAGACCAAAAAATTACTATTGGTCTAACTACCGCGTGAGGGGTGGGAAATGTAAGTTGAAAAAACTGTAATTGCCCAGGATTTGTTTATGTTAGGGTCCCTCTTTGGAGGCACCCAGCTTGAGCTGTAATTATTGCACACGTGTCATTAAAATTTAATTATTTAATTTGTTTTGTTTTGGCTCTGAACTTTTCTGCGGCAACCTAGGGTCGGGCCCTGTTATGGTGGCCGACAAGCCTAATTTCCATAACAATGTTGACCCCATTTTACAGAAAAAAAGTGATCGTTTGGATTTTTCGTTAACTTACGGGGTTCCTTCAATGTATGGTGGGCCAGGGAAGGAAATTTTTTCCCTTCCCCCAAAACTTTTAGTCTAAGGCAGTATGGCCATTTTTAAGTTTTTATTTGGGAAGGAGATCCAGTGAGAACAGCGTACCAGAACCATTAGTTCAACAGCTGTAACTGTCAGCACTGGTTTTCAGTGTCCCTATAGTAACTCTGGCTTGGTGGCAGAGCTTCCTGGGGTGCCTGGCAGGAGGGGAGGAAGGCTTGGCCATCCTCCTCCCCCCGGCGTGGACAGCTATGCTCATGCTGAAGGGATGTTTGTTTGAGGAGGGAGGAAGGCGTGTGCTCCTGTGAGGCAGCAAAGCCCCCATCCAGCTGTGCTGATGACAAAACACAGTTCCCAAGACAGAGGGAAAACTGACTTCTAAAACCGTGTTTCCTGAATTAAATGTCTGTTGCACTGAGAGACATTTTCTGTTGAGTATGAGTGAAAGGGAACGTACTCCCTCTGTAAGACAATTATTGAGACAAAGCAGAAAATTTTAATGTGCCCCTGCGCATGTTTTTGTCTTTGACTAATCTAAGATTTGTGTCTCCTGTCCATAGGTGCAAATTCTTAAAAAAATAAATAACTAAAAAATCCATGTAATCTTCAGATGTTGAGGATTGATACAGATGTTACTCCACTTGCTTGAAGCCTCTATGTGGAAGATAAAATTTAACTCTGCAGGAAAAAGCTACTTAAGCAAATAGCTTAGACTGTCATTTTAGCATTTTACAGATTTGGTATCATTAGTCTGAAATTGGTAACATCTACCTAGAACTCATAGTTCACTGAGGTGTATACTTAGTGAAACTTCCAGCAAAAGTTCCCTGCTCTTCTTGCTCCTTCAGCCTGCTATGTAGTATTACACTGAAAAGAAACTAACACTGAGCATTAAGGATGCTTCAGAGCTGACAACTTACCTACATTGTTGGTATTAAACAGTGAAAGGCTGACTTAATGATTAGAGTTGCAGAGAGATTTAGAGAATAACTAGCAGTGGCAAGTGAAAAAGAAATTGCTCAGGTTTCCATAAAGCACTTGATGCTTAGGCAGAAGTCTAGTATAATGATTCTGCTTTAAGCATTGTTAGAGAAATGAAGCTGTGGTATTGATTCTGCTCCCAGACTGGTGAAAACCTCCTGCAACGCACATATAATAAACTCCAGTCAGAAAGGTGGGCATATTCAATATTTTCTCTTTCCAGGAACGGTATTTGCCAGGAAACTTACACAATTACATGCTTGCTGGTCTGAGATGGACTGGGTCACAACACTTGCAGTATACCTAAAGGTCCTTTAATTACTGCCAGAAACATTTGTGAAGTGCATTAGAGATGGAACTTCAGTTCAAGTACCTTCGAGTAGTTTTCTGGACAAAGTTTTAGGCTGAAATCTTCAGTACACGTTCTGTTCTATTCTCTGTTGTTCTAGTGAAGTGACATAGAACAGGACAGGAAATAAACAACATTCTCTACCAAAGTTGTGGCAAATACAAAAACAAGTGCACAAATTACCCCTTATTTTCAAATGTCACATCATAATGAAGTGGAAGGAGAGTACAGAGAGACATCATATACTGTTTCCTGTGCTTTTCATCCATAAGATATGGACAGGAAGTATTTAAGCAATGATTAAAGGATCTGTCAGCAAGGTAGACTCAGGTTTCTCTTGTGGGGATTGCCAGATAACAGGCACAAGTCCTGCTTGAATGCTTAGACTATCCAGAAATGCTGATAATCGTTGCTCTCTTTTAAAGGAATGGCTACATGCAGAGTAGACCAAGACGAGCATTACAGACAGCTTAGAGGAGAATCCATATTCTTATCTGATTGGTGATTAGCTGTCAAATATTCAAGGCCCCCTAGAAATCTGTTAGTATTACAAATTGAAGTGGAAAGCCAAGTTCAGTTTTCCTACCTAGTTTTACGAAGTCATACGCAAGACGCACACAGTGCCTAGTAGGTCTAGAATAACAAAACTGTACAGTATCCCTTAAAATGCATTTATTTGTTTCAATATAAAGATTTAACAACTATTTGCCCAGTTGGCTGGACTTAGGGTGCAACAACAAAAAAATGGACCAAAATACAAAAACAAATACACAAATTACCCCTTATTTGCAAATGTTACCTCATAACCAAGTTTTAGCACATTAAAAAGTTTACAAAATGTAGAACACTTTTACAAATTATTCAGAACTAACAGCATAGGCGGCAGTTCAGCCCCCCACATCAATCCTTGCCCCTGCCATTCCAGTCTGTGCCTGGATAACATGATGCTTGAATGAGAGAGTTGGGCAACTGGAACTGCAAGTTTCCAAAGACAGCTTTGTGCCTCAGCCCAGTGCATGAGCAGCTCCAGCTCCCCGGCACAGTTGGCTGGCGAGAGTGATGTGGGTGGGCATGCTCGCTGTTCTGCCTGCTGCGTCCTCTGCAGCATTGAGAGAATGACTCGGTTGGTAAATGCAGAAATATTTTTTTTAAAAAGTACAAAATTTACCCTGAAGAAAAATAAAATCAATTTTAAAACCACCTTGGCTTTAACTAAGTTACATTAAAAGCTGCAAGACAGATTTAGAGCAATAGCACTGAGTACAAGATCACAAAACTCAACAGATGTGTTATGTATCTTGTCACTGTAAATATGAAAACATCAAGGTTGACCTCTGTCTGCCTGTTGAAACCTTCCACATACCAGCAGAAGGGCTGACATATGCCCTCTTCCTGATTTTTTGGCCTTTTCAGAGCTTTAACTGCTAAGACTAATTTAATTCATAACAGTCTGCCTCTAGTGAAACAATTGCAACAGCAAAAAAACCCCAGCCCATCTATATTTTTCCATTATCTATAAATGTATAGGAAACCAATGCCTGCAGTTTAGACACAAGACTTAGGACATAAAAGTACAGTGTTTAAATAGTTGCAAATAGCTGTTTCTGAAAGGAAATACAATTAGGTTTTACAAAACATTATCCAATATACAGAAATATCAAAACCCTGACTAAGGCCAGAGATAGAGGGATAGAACTGCTACACTGAGGTACTCTATAATCTTAAGGTGTGCAAATGAACCGCCTGTTCCTGTCTCCCAGCTTCAGCAAGGCAGCACCTGCTTAAGCACAGGTGGGCTTTGCTTATTAGCAGTGTTTGTCAAGCCCTAAGAAGCTGAACCAGAACCAAATATAGGTAGGTGCTCATAGACTGTGGTCTTTCATTGATTTATGTAAGTATGACCAAGAGCTGTTAATTTGCACCCTGCAAAGGCAACAAAGTGGAATTTCTTCTTTGGTGTTTAAATAGAAGAACGCTGAACACATAGACAGAGCTCAAACACTGCACACGCTGTCTGAACCCTTGAAAAGTAGCACTGCACGTGTCCTGGACAGCTAAAGCCTTGGCACCATAATTTTAATGTCCGTTGGCTAGTGCCAGACATTATGGTGGGTGCAGAAGTTTTACTAGCGCCCTCTTGTGCTTTGGAGTGCTGCTTACTCAGTCTGCATTAACAAACTGATCAGTAAACAATTTTATTGTAGTTACTAATGCTGCATGTATGGATGTGCTTGGAGAGTGTCTAAATTTAGACTGTCTTTCACCAACAGAGTAATCAATTCATCATCCTAGTTTTGTTTACTAGCAAGTGTCTCCTATTTTCCTTTTTTTTTTTCTTTCTTTTTTTTTTTAAAAAACATAGAGGTCTCTGTTCACACACCTCTGACTACTTAAGAAAAACTTCTCTGCACAGTCTAGCCATCAGCACTGCAGATGATTTTTTTTTTTTTTTCCTGGCAGCGGACAGCAAATCAATCCCAAGATGGAGAGTGAGATTTTTACAATCAGCTTAAACATTTCTAAAACTTGGGCCACTGCTGAAAGGGATAGTCTGTGTCTGGCCACACAGTCCCACTCCTGTTCTGCACCGTGTCGAGTCCTAATGTCTTCCTAACCGTTAACATTGGGACAAAAGAACAATTATGAATATTTGACCAGGAAAAGCCAGGACCATCCTTTTCAATAGTACACTGCACTAGTGCAGTGTAAAACCACATCTCCAGGTACAGTGCATCAGCCAGTTAGTTTGACCTCGATTGTATCCATAATACCACAGGAGATAATGCTGATTAGCTTTCAAGAATAGCAATATAATTTTGCTCTTTAATTTTCAGCATAAATAAGCAAAAAAAAAAAAATCACCCATAAAAATCATAGCTGCCCATAAAACAAGCTATTCAGGGAAAAGAAAATCATCCTCTGTCACTAAAAAGAATAAATTCCATAAGAAGATTAAGTAGTCTGCTTTCCCATTCAAACCAGTATCCTGCAAATTAGACAAATATTTGTCTATCTGAGGAAGGTTCCAAACAGATGCCAGAGATAATTGAGCATAAGGAAAATCAAGTTACATGACACAGTGGCTACAGCAGTTCTTGTTCCCTTTCTGATCCTGTTCTTCCCTGTATGTGAATCATCTTTGCTCAGCTATGCTGATGCAGCTTCTTGGGGAGCCATAGCATAAGACCAGCTGAAAAAATTAAGTTTAAAACTAACCTTGAAAACAAAAAGCGGGGGGCAGCAGAGAGGGAGGGAAAATTTAACTCCCCTCCCTCCCTTCAGCAGTAGAGTGTACAGCTCTTCACAAGCAAGGGAGCCAACACGGCTTACTGTCTAAGAAAAGGGGAGTGCGCCACGGCCTCCCCTCCCTCCTCAACCCAGTTGCATCCTGGCACTGTTTTACAGCAGCTCTGACACTCCTAATAGCCTTTTGACTGTAGCAGTCAATTTAACCCTCTCTCCCCCAAATTCTCACATTCATTTAGTCATTTTAGCAACATAAACAGCATAGACCAGTTCTGGAGGCTCCAG